>NC_134483.1:8900368-8972868 GCF_040206685.1 Ascaphus truei
ACACACACACGTGTACACACACACACACGTGTTACACACACGTGTACACACACACACAACACAACACGTGTACACACACACACACACACACACGTGTACACACACACACACGTGTACACACACACACACACACACACGTGTACACACACACACACACACACACACGTGTACACACACACACCACACACACACACACACACACACGTGTACACACACACACACACACACGTGTACACACACACACACACACACGTGTACACACACACACACACGTGTACACACACACACGTCGTGTACACAACACACACGCGTGTACACACACACACGTGTACACACACACACACACACGTGTACACACACACACACACGTGTACACACACACACGCGTACACACACACGTGTACACACACACGTGTGTACACACGTGTACACACACACGTGTACACACACACACGTGTATACACACACACACGTGTATACACACACACGTGTATACACACACACACGTGTATACACACACACATGTATACACACACACACGTGTATACACACACACACACGTGTATACACACACACGTGTATACACACACAAACGTGTATACACACACACGTGTATACACACACACACACACGTGTATACACACACACACGTGTATACACACACGTGTATACACACACACGTGTATACACACACACACGTGTATACACACAACACACATGTATACACACACACACATGTATACACACACACATGTATACACACACACATGTATACACACACACACGTACACATACACAATGTATACAAACAAACATGTATACACACACACACACACAAACATGTATACACACATGTATACACACACGTGTGTATATATACACACACACACGTATACACACACATACACTATCCCCAGCACCACCACATCAGCACACCGGTATCCCATGCCCCCCACCCCCCAGCACACTGGCATCTCGGCTCACCACCATTCCAGCCCCCATCAACACATCAGCACCCACACATTGGCACCTCCCCATCGGCACACCCACATCCGCACCCCCACATCAGCAACAAACCCTCCCAAATCAGCACACTGATACAATCACCATCAGTACAGCCACAGCAGCAGTACCACCGCACACTGCCATGGGCCGCGTGGACCACTCCCCACCCAAATGCCACCCCCACACCACAAACATCTCGGGCAACGCCGGGGCTCTCAGCTAGTATATATATATATATCATACTTAGTTAAGTTATGGTGGGTAAAAAAAGTGACAAGCAAGCTTAAGCCTGTAGGGAACCATGTTAAAAATGGTTTTGAAGCAAAAGGTGACACTGTGTGCTCATTTGCATGCCATTTCCCAGAATCCCTTGCTGCAGTGGAAGTGCTGTGTGCTGGGTGATAATGGTGAAAGGCGGGGTTGCAGACCTGTCTAAGACATGCAAATGAGCATTCAGTAATATATATATCCCAAATATCTGCGGATAACAAAAAAGTGCCAAAATAGTGAAGCATTAAAGGATAAAAATGTATGCGCATCAAGAAAATGGCTACTTACAGTATAGCCGATTAAAACGAGCATTGTGGGTGTATGCCACCGCACGGGCAATATGAAGGAGATATCGGCGTCCTCCTCTCACATCCAGTGTGTCACTCCGCGGGGCTACCACACCAGTGGTTAGATCTCGCGATAGGAGCTCAAAGTCCCGTTTCCCACCACATGGGCAATGGAAAGGAAATCACAGCGTCCTCTTCTCACGTCCAATGCGTCCGTCAGCGTTGCTACCAGTCCAGTGGTTAGATCTCGCGATATGAGCTCAAAATCCCGTTCTCGTGACCTACACGTTTCGTTCCTAGTATGGGAACTTCATCAGGGGTATGGTAGCCCCGCAGAGTGACACACTGGATGTTTTACTGTATCTGATACACTGTAAGTAGCCAGTTTTCTTGATGCGCATACATTTTTATCCTTAAATACTTCACTATTTTGGCTCTTTTTTGTTATCCGCAGGATCCACAGAAATTTGGGACTTTATTGCTATCTTGAGTCACTCTCTCACGACACTGTTTGCTCCATCACTTTACTTAGAATTTGTCCACTTAGTTGCGCCCTATGTTCATTTGTTTCTTTATACTGTATATATTTGTATCTTTGTGTGAGATTAGGAACTTTGTGGCTGCATTTAGGGACTCGTCTTACATTGACTACTTTTCATTATTTGCGCACCTTATTATTCTACAGAATATATATATATATATTAATATACACACAGGCAGACACATCCATGCATCTTTGTGATACCCTACTGCCATTTCCCACCATGCATCCCTCTGCATATCCCATAATGCCTCACTCCTTATTACCTCTGTGCAGGTGCTTTGCGTTTGGGATCGGTGAAGGAGCCTCCACAGCTCTCATTAAAGGCATCTCCCGAGCAGCGAGTGGGACCTGTGAGTTTATCACTGGGAAGGAGAGGATGCAGCCCAAGGTAACAGCGCAGTATACAGCAGCTCACCTCAACGTTCCCCCTTACTGCACAGGAATCTCCCTCATTCCTAACGCAATCACCTCTTACACAATGGGATCCCCTCTCACATACATTATACATTACA
The DNA here is from genome assembly GCF_040206685.1 of Ascaphus truei. Classification (NCBI taxonomy): domain Eukaryota; kingdom Metazoa; phylum Chordata; class Amphibia; order Anura; family Ascaphidae; genus Ascaphus; species Ascaphus truei. The sequence continues at coordinate 8,902,987 of NC_134483.1, forward strand.
ATGGGATCCCCCTGTCACATACATTATACATTACAATGGGATCCCCTCTCACACACATTATACATTACATGGGATCCCTCTCTCACACACATTATACATTACATGGGATCCCCCTCTCACACACATTATACATTACATGGGATCCCCCTCTCACATACATTATCCATTACATGGGATCCCCTCTCACACACATTATACATTACATGGGATCCCCTCTCACATACATTATCCATTACAATGGGATCCCCCTCTCACACACATTATACATTACATGGGATCCCCCTCTCACACACATTATACATTACATGGGATCCCCCTCTCACATACATTATCCATTACATGGGATCCCCTCTCACACACATTATACATTACATGGGATCCCCCTCTCACACACATTATACATTACAATGGGATCCCCTCTCACTCACATTATACATTACAACGTTCCCCCTTACTGCACAGGAATCTCCCTCATTCCTAACGCTATCACCTCTTAATCATTTTGAGTTCAAATAATTTCCGTTCTTGATGCTTGTAATCATTCCGCTGAGGATTTGGATTTTTTCATAATTTATGGCATGATCTGGCTGTAAGAAGTCTAGCATCTTCCTCCTTTATGGTGTGGTGTTGTGCGTCTGTGTAGGATCATTCAGGTTTGAAGTTTTCGGCCGGTTTCACCAATATACCGTGCTTGGTCACATTTGCTGCATTGGATCATATATACCACATTTCTGGATGTGCCGTGGAATGATCCTGTAACATTGAATGTTCTCTGTTGGTGGCTGGCTGTGGGATCTTGGCATATATGTTTTCAAGGTTTGCAGTGTGTGTTGCATGGTCTTGTGCCATTCTCGGTTCGTTATGAAGTTTTCTGTGGGATTACTTCTGCCTGAGGTTTGGTGTTTGCCGGAATTCGAGGCTGGGAGGTTTGGGGAAGATGTCTTTTAATGTTTCATCCTCTGCCAGCACGGGTTGCAGATCTTTGATTATTTTTTGCATTCCCTCTAGGGCAGGGTTGTATGTGGCCTCTAGTGGTATGCGTGTGGTTGTCATTTTCTTCTTGTATTGGAGCAGGTGTTCTCGTGGGGCTTTAAGTGCAGTTGTGATTGTTGTGGCAATAGTCTTTGGCTTGTATCCCTTCTGTCTGAATGATTCAGTCAAGGTTGTGACGTGTCCGTTCCTGTCTTTAGTGGCAGAGCGTATGCGGTGATATTTTATAGCCTGACTGTGTATGATGGCACATTTTGTAGGAGTGGGAGGGAAGCTGGAGTTATAGAGAACCACACCTGTCTGTGGGTTTCTTGTATACAGATGTGTATGGTTTACCATTCTTCAGTGTTACTGTGGCAACAAAGCGACAGAGAAGCCCAATGCTACATCCAATATGACAAAAATACACAGTAAAATACTTATATATTCTCTTGAAAAAGGGTCATTTAGTTTAACCCTTCGGCCAAAGCATTATACGCTTGTGAGCCATGACAAGGCAGACCCTGTTCGCAAGTCCTAACACTACCAGATAAAATACTAATATACCTCTATTAGGAATAAAATTCTCATTTACCTCTATTAGGAGGGAGAAAGACCACATTGGATCTATATCCAGTAGAATGAAAGGACCTACTCACTTGGGAAGTTGGACCAGGTTTTAAGCCCACCCCTCAGTATTGCTGACCTGTGGAAGAGAGGAGAACTCTTGAAATCTTGTCTTATAATATCAATTGTTTGTTCAAATAAAAAAAGGTATCACCTAATAAGGAAGTACTATTTACTCTGCACTATTTCTATTTAATTCTTTAAAGCAGCAATCCCTCCCCCCCAAATCAAGTTATTTAAAAAAAAATTTATATGAGCCAGAGGGTCCCCCCAAAGCTGAACCCTGGCACTCAAAGCCCCGATTGTTGAATATATACAGTATATATATATATATATATATATATATATATGTATATATATATATATATATATACACGAAAAAGATAAAAAAGACTGCGCCTGGTATACCTGGAATATATTACCTGAACTGTTGTGTATGTATATATATATATATGTGTGTTCTCTGGTGTTATGTGAATATATAAACCTAAATGGATACATTTACCACAATTTACCATAATTGAATGTTAAAGTGCACTCAATTAATTATACTAAATGTCATACAATATAGGAAAAAAAGAATGGTGTATATAGCGCTAAAAGGCTGTGAATATATAATAAACAGTGTATATAAACATGTAAGGTGATAAAAAATGTGTGTGACACTATACCTTAATAATGTAAGGCTAGGCTGCCGAGTGAAACTAACCCAAAACACAGCTAGTACAAAGCAAAAGAACAACAATACAAACCGGCGCCTACAGAGTCCCATATAGGAAAAAAGTTCAGTCCAGTGGTAAAGAAGTGTCCAGAAATGTCCAATCTTGCACTTCACGCTCCACAGCAAGATGTTACAAGAAGCATGTGATGTAAAGAGAGAGAAAAGAGAGAAAAATCATAGTGTAACAATGCTACAGTATAAACACATAAGACAAACAGGACAAGACAATACTAGACAAACACAAGCAAGGCTGACAAATAATACAAGAGTTAGTTTAATACACAAAAAATATCAAATGAACAAGGCAGATGATGGATCCGGTGGTAAAACCGGAATCCTACTTACAGGACGTTCGTTTAATACAGACAGGGGTGTATGGTGAGTGATGCACGGCCGTGGCGTCTGATGGATGCGTGGCGTCCAGGAGTTGATGTCCCTAGCTCCGCAACCGGATGTGCATCACCGGGGGTGGGTCTCAGGCTCTCCAAACGCTGTCTGCCACTCCGTGGCTGGAAATACGTCACCGGGGGCGGGTCAAAATGCCGAAACCCCCTTCTCCTACTGCTGTACCTCGATCAAACTCCTGTGGGTACTCTGCCTTAGTCCAAATAAACTCTCACAAACTGCCCAATGCGTTTTGTGCGCATGCGCACTTCTTCAGGGGTCCCACGGCGCTACTGCTCCACTGGGGATGCTCCGGATTGACGTCACTCCTCTGCAGATTGTGTTACACCCTGGAGGTTCCTCCGGCAACTCCCGTCTATTAGGCACAGGTTCTTTTGATAGTTCCGGCACATTGAGACTCTATACTATCAAAAGAACCTGTACTACCTCACCAATATATATATAAATATATATTCTTTACGGGCTGCGATTGTGGTTAGTGGTTCTAAACACCACATAGATTAAACCTGATCTGCCTTTTACTAGATCGGGAGCACCTGGAACCACTGCTTTTATAGTTACATAGTTACATAGTAGATGAGGTTGAAAAAAGACGTACGTCCATCAAGTTCAACCTATGCTAAATTCAGACAACAGATACTTTATTCTATATCTATACTTACTTATTGATCCAAAGGAAGGCAAACAAAAAAACCCACTAAGGGAAAAAATTAATTCCTTCCTGACTCCAAGAATATAAGCAGTGTGGGTGTCTGGTTATATCTGATCTCCTATCCAAATAACTTTCCTGGATTTTTTTGCATGAATACCTGCATCAACCAGGGGTTATTTTGTATTTGTATAGTATAACCACCTACAACAACTAGGGGTTATACTATCTAACTAGCACACATTTTTCTGCTGTAAACTGACAACCATTACAGCAATTAATTTGGAGGGGAAACACCTCATCTACTTTTGGCATTTACCCTTCAGGGGATTATAATGGAGATATGATAGGGTGCCAATATACCTATACACACATTGCTATAGGGTGAGATATATATATATATATATATATATATATATATATATATATATATGAACAAGATAAATTAAGATTTAATTGACTATTGGGGTATGTTTCATTGAGCTGAATAGGCAAACCCCTCTCTTAATTGTTATTCAATTGCATGTGAACAGAGTACTTAAAACAGACTATCTAGGCTGTGAAGCCTTATGGCTGTGTCTCCATCTTAAGTGTCTCAGTTAAAGTGTGTGGCAGAGTTAATTTTGGAGTTGAACATTGGAGGAAGATCGGGACTCTGCACAACAACTTTGCAACTGTGAGAACTTAACATTCGAAAAGCTGTGATTCTTTGTACTCTTTCTATCCCCAAGTACCTGGGAAGTCTCCCCTGCATCTCACTATGCCCTCCCTATTGCTTTTTCTGTTTACTGTTTCCTCACTCCTTTGTGAATGTCTCTGTTCTCTCCAACTTCTCCACTCCCCACTGCCATTATTTATACACCTCTCTCTCCCATCAACTTCTTTACCCCTCAATAAAAAGCAGCCCCGCAAATCCTCTATTCACACCTTCTATCTACTCCTTCCTGCTGCTGGGAATCTCCCCTAGGCCTGAACCCAGACATACACACCTGCTCTCACCCACGCCTCCCTGCCATCTCTTCCCCTGTAAAGTGTGTTAACCCTTTAGTTATTTGACTAACCTTAAAACTTGCTACCACCCATTGTGACGAAGCACTGCCATCTACAGGACTTATCCCCTCACCTGCTGTCTCTGTAGGTTCCCCATCAAAACTCATAGATTGTAAGCTCTTCGGGGCAGGGATTTCCTTTTCTAGTCTGATTTTGCTGCACTTATTGTATTATTATAATTCCCTGTAATGCATTCTTTGTGAAGCGCTGAGTACACTTTTGGCGCTATATAAATAAAGACATACAATACAATACAATATACCCTATTTCCTCGATTCTAAGACGCACCTTTTTTCCGATTTTCACATGTCTGAAATCGGGGTGCGTCTTAGAATCGAGGTATTAAAAAAAAAATAAGAAAAACAAGTGTCTGCAGCACTAACCCCCTCTTTTCACTTACCATGTTTCCAGAGAGGTCCCATGTCAGCGGGTGGCGGGTGTGTGGCGGGAGTGGTCCCAAGTCTGCAGGTGAATGAAGATAAGAAGACAACGGGTGGGCGTTCGTTGGCGGCAGGAGATCATAATAGCAGGAGAGTCGAGCAGGAGCAGAGCGGCATAGGGGAACGGCTTGGGAGGTGCACACTGTAACCGGAAGTCAGACACCTGTCAACTTCCGGTGTTACAGTGTGCACCTCCTATGCCGCTCTGCTCCTGCTCAGCTCTCCTGCCGTTATGTTCTCCTGCCGCCGCCGCCACCGTACGCCGCCCGCTGTCTTCTTATCTTCATTCCCCTGCAGACTTGGGACCTATCCTGCCGCCGCACTCCCGCCCATTGTCCATCTTCAACCATCTGCAGACGTGGGACCTCTCCTGCTGCCACCGCCCGCTTCATCCTCCGCTGACACGGGACCTTTCCTGAAACATGGTAAGTGAAAAAGTCATTTTCCTCGATCATAAGGGCCAAATCGATGGTGCGTCTTACAATCGATGGTGCGTCTTACAATCGATGGTGCGTCTTACAATCGATGGTGCGTCTTACAATCGATGGTGCGTCTTACAATCGATGGTGCGTCTTACAATCGATGGTGCGTCTTACAATCGATGGTGCGTCTTACAATCGATGGTGCGTCTTACAATCGATGGTGCGTCTTACAATCGATGGTGCGTCTTACAATCGATGGTGCGTCTTACAATCGATGGTGCGTCTTACAATCGATGGTGCGTCTTACAATCGAGGAAATATGGTATGTGCGCTACCTTTGTTATATGCTAACACTAGCATCTAACACATAATTAAACCCTGGCGATTGCAGGATTTGACTAGGATATACAGTCACTTTTGTTTCATTAATGTACACCCATTTATTTTAAATATCATTAATAAAGTATTTCAATCACTACAATCAATCTACTCTAAGTTATAGAGAGCTATCAGCTGAGTTCTTTTTATTAGGTGCATTATATATATATATATTTTTTTTTTTTTTTACTGTTGTCAGTACGCGATAGCAAAAATAAAGCTGACTGCTGGATCGCCCAAATGGAAGCTGCCAAGTCATCTCTTGATGGTGTCACAGTTTTGTGTTGACCCGCAGACTGAAGTTGACATCCCAGGACCCTATTGTTTCTCCCGATAAGAATTTTTGTAAGGGAATTTCAAACTTTAATATCTCATGAACCAGGGGGTCTCCAGAGTTTAGAGAACTGCAGTTCAGCTGCACGGGACATCTTCATCCAAAAAATGTATACGTAAAAAAAATTAACAAGTATCACTGATTTGCTGCTTTAACAGACACTTGTCTGGTTCTCTTTAGGTTCTACGGGCCCTGAAGTGCTCCCTGCAGCCCACGGTGAAGGACATCTCCCTGAGATGGACCCTCCCTCCTGGTCTGGAGTCCGTCCTACTGTCCAAAGCCCCCAGTGCAATCTACCAGGGTCACAGGTCTATTGTGTATGCTCAGCTGAAGGGGAAGGTGAGTTACACAGATATTAAATGATCCCATATAGATAGTAACCTCAGAGTCTTCTCCTTCTGTCTCTGCGTCTCTCATCACTTGCAGAATAAATCTGAGACTTGGGGATGTATGTAATGCTAGAGGTATGGTGTAGGGTTTAAGTTGATGGTCATAAATGGTTGAATTGGATTGATTCCAGCCTTAAACTCTCAATCTGTAATCTTGTGATCTTCTAGATCAGTAGTACTACATCGCTGACCTACACACAGACACCGTGCAACCGAATCATTACACATTCTTTAATATTATTGACACATTAACTGTTTTGAATGATTTTAAAAAAAGGCTCTCACATGGAGGAAGACTGCGGAGGCGCCAGCGCACTCTTCTTCTCCTGTTATCACTGATCAGATACTGTATTTCTAGTCAATAAGTTGTAGACTTGTTAATTGTTCAGTAAGAATCAGAAGAATAATTACGTTTCAGTGTTGCTTTTTGGAACCTGATGTTTCCCACGCACCTCACAGCTGAATGGCTTTTCCTCATTTGAATACAACTTATTGACACACTGGTCTCAAAAGGGCATCAAATGTTTTTGCACATCATCATACCATCGTTATCCTGACTGCTATATTGTATCTGTACTCTTAGGAAGCTCAAGACAGAGACATTATCACAGCCAAATCCTGGAGTGACTTCTCCAGCCGGCTGCATGTGAACGCAGGCCAGTGTGACAGGAGCCGTTTTCCATCCACACGTATGTTTGGTGTCTCATTCAGATCTCTGCTCTTCTTTTCTTCTCTAGGCCGATGAGGGGAAAGAAGGTGAAGTTTGTCTGGAGTACAAGTTTAAAGGGGAACTCTTCAAGAATGTACTGCAGTTCCCCCTTAGACGTGAGAAAGTGGAGAGGTACGTGAGAGTGCGAGAGATCACAGTGCGGAATCAGAGCGAGATTCTAGTAACGTGGAACAGGGTAGGTTCTGCATATTAGAACTTATGATACCATATGATGCACCAACAGGAGTTCTACACATTGTGTGCTGAGCTTGTAAAACATGACACGTCTCTTCACGTTTATATTATACAGTACACATGCAGATTGAAAACTATTGTTTTCCATTAAAGCAATGACAGCGAATAATCAATAATACATTCTTGGCATCAATGAGAGGCAATAAAATGTGAGAAAGAGACGCGTCAGAGACAGAAAGCTGATGAGGTCTGTTCGTGTATCACACACTGTCTGACAATGCAATCGAGGTGCCGAATCTGAGCCAACGTGTGATATGTTTACAGACCTAAATCTGGCTGGCAGAAGCCTCCTTTTTTTTTTTATTGTGACACAGATATTTAAATAATTGCTAAAATAGATTTAATTTATTTAAAATAATTATTTCCCCTGCTCCATTTCTGTTTTAAATTGCGTGTTATTCCTGACGAAGTTAATACTTTGTGACGTCACTGCGCTTCAAAAGACAAATGTCAGAATGTCAAAAGACATTGGTAAAGATCTGACATAGCCTCTGAAGTATTTACTTCCCAGGAAAAAAAGTGTAAAACATTATTTAATTGCTTTATGGGAGGTAAAAAATACTAATATATCCCCACGTCACTTCGCTGTGACACCCGCTGGTCTCTTCCTGGCGCCTCTGCGGGGTGCCTGCGAGTGGTTATAGTAACCATATATATCACGGCCTGGCAGACGCGCAGGGAAAGAGCGTTTGCAATAGGTAGCTAGGCAACCTCATGCTTACTAACTGGGTGACCCGGTGTGAGAGAGAGAGCAGAGACTCGGGAGGAGAGAGGGGGGCTGACGGGGCTGTCACTGCTAGGACCAACCTGTACTAATGACATGTTTATGGGGTTACAGCTGGGTGACTCATCTTACCAAAATCTGACACCTGAGGTATGTTTCAATCCTAATGTAAAGTTAGTTTGTAAACATGGTGAGCAGACGGAGAGGTTTGTTCCTCTGGCTGCTCCCGTTTGTGTGAGGTTATTGGGTGACCATCAACAGTTTGCACAGCCAAAGCCCCCATCCTCGCCCCCCACCCCTTTATCTTTATTGGCTGTCCGATAAAAACCGGGTGGGATAAGAGTACAGAAAAGGATAAACACTCCTCCAATGATAAGCCACAAAGAAAGAGTATTTGTGCGTAATTTACAAAAAAATAAAATCAGCCTAATATGTGTTTTACGCATGGTATCGGGAAGACTATTTCACTGTTACATTATTTCCTACGGGTTGTTTTTTGGCCAGGAACCAGGGACAGCACCAGGGACAGCACCAGGGACAGCACCAGCTTTCACATGCAGAAGAACCCAATGACATTATTATAGGTATAACGTTGTTTCCCCCCCCCTCCCACCCAATCGCAGATAGGGGCCATTACAGGGTGTATGGTGCATATCTGCTGGCAACAAGAGGACCGAGTCGTCCGCGGTGACTTGGGGACACAGGATAAGGCTTCTGGGGTCCATACCCCACATAATACTTAGCAGTGCAGCGCCTCCATCTGCCGTAGGCTCCAGGGATATGGAGGCGGTCTCCCACGGTAGAACTTGTACCTCTCCCCCAGTTAGATCACACACCAGGCCGGAGGTATATTCCAAACAGGAACGGTTTATTACTACACACTTTGCAGTAACACAACAGCTACTCAGCAGTCTTTTGCCGGGTACAGTCTCTTTAGATCAGGTCTCACTGGAGATGGTCCCTGGACCATCACTACAGGCCAAGGGCACCTGCAGCCGTCCTAACTCTTCCCCACCTCCCTAGCGGAGGCAGAGGTATAATCACACTCACTCCTCCCCGTATGGAAGAGTACATGGGTAGGCTCCAATCTCAGGCTCCCAGTCGTGTGACCTGCCTTCCTCAGAGGGAAGGACAAAAGACCTAACTTTAGGGCGGTCTTGCCCTTAAGTACAGCCAGAAGGTGGGCACCCCGTTGTCAAAACTACAACAGGATGTACCACCCCCTGCTGTCACTCAAGTGCAGCATCAAGGTGAACGGGAAAACCCCATGATAACTACTGGCAAACCTGTAAATACCAGGGTTTTTTGCCAGCCCGTAGGGTAGAATAGTAACCAGGGGGTACCCTGTTACATTGGTCTCCAGGGAGCAACATTACTGACCCACACTGGTTCCATCTGATCTGATGAATGTGTGGATGGAAAGACTAGAGTGTTGCTTATTAGTTTGATTAATGGGGCATTAAGGGGGGAGGCTGTTTTGAGGGTTCTGTGAAGCATATGGTAAAATCAGGTGTTGCATTGATATACTCAGTATGATTCTTCAATGTAACCTGTTTGCTTACAGGGTTCCAGCTCTTCCACACGTTAATCTCTCTCTCCTTTCAGCCCCACCATACACAGGCTGGCGGCCAAAGCACTGATCTCAGAGCTGGAACACGGGACAGACAGAGACTCAGAGGAGGTGAAGAAGAGGATCCTGGAGACCAGCATCCAGTCTGGAGTGATCTCCTCTCTCACAGCTTATGTAGCTGTCAACAAGGACACCAAGCAGCCCGTGCAGGGCCCCCCCGTGCGCAGGGACATCCCAACTCACGGTAGGGACTTTACACAGACAGACACAGGTGTGCACACTGAAGGGGCACACTTACACACGTGTGTCCTCTGCAATGTACAGACGAGACCACGACTATTCTAAAGCTTGCCTTAAACTAGCCCGGTTACATGCTGGGTATGTGCTGGGTGTAACCTGGCTAGTTTAAGGCAAATTTAAGGCAGTGTGAATAATGGTATTAGTGAGCGGACAGTGTGAATAATGGTATTAGTGAAAGCCAGTGTGAATAATGGTATTAGTGAGCGGGCAGTGTGAATAATGGTATTAGTGAGTGGCAGTGTGAATAATGGTGTTAGTGAAGCTGGCTCTGTGAATAATGGTATTAGTGAGCAGACAGTTAGAATAATGGTATTAGTGAGCGGGCAGTGTGAATAATGGTATTAGTGAGCGGGCCGTGTGAATAATGGTATTAGTGAGAGGGCAGTGTGCATAATGGTGTTAGTGAGCAGGCAGTGTGTATAATGGTATTAGTGAGCAGGCAGTGTGTATAATGGTATTAGTGAGCGGTCAGTGTGAGTAATGGTATTAGTGAGCGGGCAGTGTGAGTAATGGTATTAGTGAGCGGGCAGTGTGAATAATGGTATTAGTCAGAGGGCAGTGTGAATAATGGTGTTAGTGAGCGGGCAGTGTGTATAATGGTATTAGTGAGCAGGCAGTGTGAATAATGGTATTAGTGAGAGGGCAATGTGAATAATGGTATTAATGAGCGGGGCAGTGTGAATAATGGTATTAGTGAGCGGGGCAGTGTGAATAATGATATTTTGAGCGGGCAGTGTGTATAATGGTATTAGTGAGTGGGCAGTGTGAGTAATGGTATTAGTGAGCAGGCAGTGTGAGTAATGGTGTTAGTGAGTGGGCAGTGTGAATAATGGTGTTAGTGAGCGGGCAGTGTGTATAATGCTATTATTGAGAGGGCAGTGTGAATAATGGTGTTAGTGAGCGGGCAGTGTGAATAATGGTGTTAGTGAGTGGGCAGTGTGAATAATGGTTTTAGTGAGCGGGCAGTGTGTATAATGGTATTAGTGAGTGGGCAGTGTGAATAATGGTGTTAGTGAGTGGGCAGTGTGAATAATGGTATTAGTGAGCAGGCAGTGTGAGTAATGGTGTTAGTGAGCAGGCAGTGTGAATAATGGTGTTAGTGAGCGGGCAGTGTGTATAATGATAATAGTGAGAAGGCAGTGTGAATAATGGTGTTAGTGAGCGGGCAGTGTGAATAATGGTATTAGTGAGCGTGCAGTGTGTATAATGGTGTTAGTGAGTGGGCAGTGTGTATAATGGTGTTAGTGAGCGGGCAGTGTGAATAATGGTGTTAGTGAGTGGGCAGTGTGAATAATGGTATTAGTGAGCGTGCAGTGTGTATAATGGTGTTAGTGAGCGGGCAGTGTGGATAATGGTGTTAGTGAGCAGGCAGTGTGAATAATGGTATTAGTGAGTGGGCCGTGTGAATAATGGTATTAGTGAGCGGGCAGTGTGTATAATGGTATTAGTGAGTGGGCCGTGTGAATAATGGTATTAGTGAGCAGACATGCTTCCTACCTTCCTCTCTCCTGCATGCTGTCGGTGTTAAAGCTTAGTATTAGTGAGGGTGTGCGTGTCTCCGGGGGCTTAACTTTGCTGTTATATTTCAGGTATTGTGTATGAAATGAGCAGCGTGCCTGGAATGCCTATGACCTGCGCAGCGCGTCGGGTGCCAATGGGGAAGATACGTAGTTTATCAAAGGCCTCTGCCCAGAGCTCCTCACATAGCAGAGAGGTCACAAGTACTGGTGAGTTCACAACATTCTCTTTATAACATTACACATGTTCTATTTGCTTTCCCATTGGTTTCTCTCAGTATCTCCCCCCCCCGTCCCTTTTAATCTCCCGCAGTATCCCCCCTGCGCGTCCCTTTTAAACTTCCGCAGTATCCCTTTCCCTCTCCATCTTTCTCTATCCCCCTCTTGCTATTTCCATTCTGTTACTGTGTATTCCTCCTCTCTCTTCCCCTTCTCTCTCCCCCTTACCTCTAAGACGCACTTACCTCACCCCCTCCCTATCTCCTTCCTCCCTCCCATTTGTTTCCTCTTCTTATCTCCATCTGATTGTTTCTTCCTCCACCCCTCTCTCTCTCTCTTCCTTAGGCTTTGTCCATAGCAGGACGCGCTAGCTTCCGCGCTTCTCCCCAGCGCCTCGCTTTTAACACAAACATGTTTGTATTGCGATGCGCGCACACCATGCACTGCTACGTTGCTGTCCTAGTGTTTCTTTTGGCGAGTGCTATGTAGCCTGCACTATGGACCAAGCCTTAGGCTGCGGCCAGCGTTCACTCGGCTTCTCTCCACCGCCTGCAGCAGGAGAGATCTGTGTCCTGCATGCAGAGGAGACGGGGAGGCGTGTCGGGGGCGTGGCCATGACGTCACGGTGCTGGTTTGCTTCATTGAGCGAACCGCTCACGTGACCCGGCTGCCACCGTGCGTGAAAACAGAATTATCTGTTCCCTCCTGCATCTCGTGCACCAGCGCCTCTGCTCCCGTACGCGTTGGCACGCTCTATAGACAGCCTCATAGAGGCACATCTATGTAATCACGCCATGTGCACCCTCCTGCATGCCGTTTCGATCGCCATGGCCGCAGCATTAGAGTCTCACTTCTTCTTTCTCTCCTCCCTAGATCTGAGGATGATCTCCTCTCAATCATCAAACACTCTCATCCCACCACGTCCCCTTCTGACCCCATTCCACATTCCCTTGTCTCCTCCCACTCCTCCTCCTCCCCTATCTCTCGTCCTCCTTCTTCAACCTCTACCTATCCAGCGGACAATATCCAGATTCCTTCAAAACTGCGGTAGTCATCCCTCTCATCAAAAAAACATCTCTCGACCCTGCCCTCCCCTCCATCTTTCGCCCCTTCTTCAAAGACCTTGAGCGCATCTTTCACAACCAACTCTCCACCTTCATCCTTCCCATTGTCCATTCTGGCTTCTGTCCCTCACACTCTACTGAAACTGCCCTCCTCCTCAACATCCACGACTTGCTCTCCCAAGCTCACCACTCCAAACTCTCCTCAATCCTCATCTTCCTCGACCTCTCTTCAGCCTTTGACACCATTGATCACCTCACTATCATCTCACCCTCACCAACCTTGGCATCAATGACACCAAACTCATGGCTCTCATACTATCTCTCCCACCGCTCCTACTCTGTCACCTTCAACAATTCATTGTCTCCCTCCACCAGCCTCCAAGTGGGCGTCCCCCAAGGCTCCGTCCTTGGTCCTCTCCTCTTTTCCCTCTACACTGCCTCCCTCTTTGACCTCACCTCCTCCAATGGATTCAACATCCATTTTTTTGCAGAACACATACAAATCTATTTCTCCTGAACTTTCCACCTGCCTGCATTGCTGCCATTTCCAACTGGATGTCCTCCCACTTCCTACAAAGTAACCCAGCTAAGACTGAAGTTCTCTACTTTCTTGCTTCATCCTCCCCAATCCCTACCATCTCCTTTCCCCCCTCACCATATCCCCCTCCCCTTATGCTCGCAAAAAATGTCAAGTTCCGCACCCTCTATAAATCTCTCCATGGCCTTACCTTTCTGCAATCACCTCTCACTACACCCCATTCCTGTCCTCTTCACTCTATGACTGCCACAACCCTCACTCCCTCCCTCCCCCAGCACCCTGTGCCACCTCTTGATTCTGATCACTTGCCTTACTCGCCCCCTCCACTGGATCAAACTCCCGCACCACAGTCAATCTGCCCCCTCGCTAATTATCTTCAGAAGCCAACTCAAAACTCATCTTTTCTCCATCACATTTCATGATCCCCTATTAACCTATCTTATCCCCTCCCTCACCCAGCCTCCCCAACGCCCTTCATCTACCCCACCCTCGCCCCATCCTAAACCTTCCTAAAGTCTATCCAAAACCCTCTACAGTCACCCACCTCACCGATCCAATTGCCTCCACTGTCAGACCCATCACCATGCCACCAACAAGAATAATCCAGAGACCTGACCCCAACCCCTTCCCCCCAACAAAGCAAGTTTTACTAACTAACATGCAGCACCCTGGATAAGGACGCAAGGCCACTGTAACGCATCGTGGACGCGTCGCGATAAGGACGCGTCGTGGATAAGGACGCGTCGTGGATAAGGACGCGTCGTGGATAAGGACGCTACATAAATGTTGTTATAAATTAATAAATAGAGCCTGGATATTCTGGGGGAATTCCAGGGCTTCCCTATAAAAAAGAAAAAAAAAATTATAATGGTGGATATTTTACTGTAGAAGACCCTTAATTAATCATTAAAAAAAGTTAGAGTAATTATATACTTGTAAAAAGAAAAAAGACAGCGCACAACTCTCTTAGCGTAAAATATAAATTATATTGTGAAAAATACAGAATTTGGTATTAGATGCACGTACAAAAATTCAAATATTAAAAACAGGGCATGTTTGGGGCACATGTTACCAGCACAGCATACAGAAGGTCACGGATCAGCACACCACTGTCGACGTCACTCGGGTCCTGTCCACGTAGGTGAAGATATCCTGATGTCCTGGCACTCCGGTCCCCGGACTTGCTTCGGTGGCTGTATCCTCTGTAAATGCGGTAATGGCCTCCCTAGCAGGGAACCCACGATGTCGGGAAAGTAATTTTGGATCAGTTTAAGTCCCACACTGTGGCTCCCGGGCTCGAAACCCACGAGGTGAGCTACTCTCTAGTAAGGCACTCAGACGCGATGTTTCTGACATCACAGTGAAAGCGACGAATAATGCGGTTAGCTGATACCGAATCAGCAAGGCTTGCCGCCGGTACCATTAGAGAGTTAGTGTGTAGGGACAAACAGCACAAGGTTGCTTAACTGCAAACAAAACTCCTACGCGTTTCATAGAACTAGTGTACTTCATCAGGGACCTCTGATGTCTGATGATTATCTCTAGTCACAAGAACCTAATCTCTTATGCCAGCTGTAGATACCGTAGTAATCTTTCTTGACGTAATTATATTTGTCTTTCTTTCAATGTAAAATGTTTGCTTTATAGCTAGAAACAGACTGTGAATTTTATGGAGCCAGTAAGTTGTATTGTCAGATTTAAGGGGATCCAGGTATTGTATTTCACACGTGGAAATCTCAGTACCAACTTTGTCCAGATCTGCTCAATAAAGAATAGCATTAGATCCAATGAACATGTATGTAGGATCTGTCACAATATTTCTTGCAAAAGTCTGCATCTAGCCGGTTAATAGTGTCCTGATTCTTTAGTCTAAATTCCACATTTTATTTCCTTGCAATATGGGGATAAAGTTAATGCAGGTAGAAGTCTTCCCTTTTCTTCTTAAGTGTACATAATTGTCATTGAATACACATGCTGGGGTGCGCATGTGCGGGATCTGAAGAGGATGGATGTCTAGTGTCAGCGCTCCGCTGCTTCAGGGACTTTTAGGAAAGCAATTACCTAATAAAAACAAGAACAAATCTGACAATTCTCTTCTGGGTCAACTCCGGATCTACTCAGGATGGCCCCAAAGCAAAAAAAAAAAGCTCGTACTTTAAGAAGCAGTCCCGCGGAGGATTGGATTCTGAGCAGGAATCACAGGAAGCGACTGACCAATCTCTAAATCTCTATTCCTTTATCTTCTTAAGTGTACATCATTGTAATTAAATACATATACTGGTCTTTTCAAAGGTAAGTCTGTCACTATATCCCAATAAGATTTTACCTGTGACCTCCTCAGAGTGAGTATCTCTCAGCAAAGTCAGGCTCGAATCCTGCAGGGACTGCAAAATCTTCCAACCTGGGAGATAAATTGCCCAATCACAGCAGTTCTACTGTTCGTATGTGAAACGAAGTAGTGTTCAATCAATATACAGTATAGATGAGTTTAAATTATAAAAAAAATAGATATTGGATGGGAAAGAGCAAAACAAGGAACCTAGAGTAAATCAGAAAACAAAGATGGCAGCACTCTTAATAGTGTGTGTGTGTGTGTGTGTGTGTGTGTGTGTGTGTTTGTGCATTTATGTATGTCTCTATTCTTCCTCTCACACATTTAGGAAACATCGCCCATGAGAAGCCGGGACCCCCTGCCTTCCTCAGGCTAATCTCTCTGCAGAACGCTGATGGCTCCTGGAACCTCAGCTCAGGCTTGGCCTCTGTCCTGGGAATATCTGAGAAGGAACTGGAGGCAAAGAAGCCTAAAGCGGTACATACTGATAATACAAATAGCAATAATGTTATACAGAGCTGGCAAGTTACTGTACGTTAATAGACAGGCACCGAGAATATCAGAGAAGATCGGCATCCAATGGTTCCTGAGGAGAGAGAGAGTTCAAGAGACTAACTCAAGGTCAGAGCTGACCGTGCACCTGAAGGCGATCTCCAGGGACGATTTATTGGGAAGAGAATATAGAGAAATAGAAAGATGGTGAAATACTCTCTCCTCCCACATCACCTTTTTTTTCTCCTTTTTACTTAACCTCTTTTTTCTTCTTGCGCTTTTCTCCCTCTCTCTCTCTCTTCACACTCTCACACTCTCACATACTCTCACTCTCTCACTCTCTCACTCTCTCACTCTCTCACTCTCTCACTCTGTCACACTCTCACACTCTCACACTCTCTCTCTCACACTCTCTCCCGAACCAAATCTATTCTCGTGTTATTTCACCCTCCATATATACAGTACGGGTACACCACTTCCTTGTCTTGCCACCATTAGACAGACATTAGAGACGGAGTATATACTGAGTATATACTGCAGAGTAATAATACAAAATAATCGTCTATACTAGTGTAACCCTGTTTCCCCCCCCCCCTAGTCTCTACGGGAGTGTGAGGGGTGCATGGGGGCTGGTTACATGCGGTGTGGTGCATACCTGTGAGGAACAGGAGGGCCTGAGCTTCCCGCGATGTTGTGGGGGAGCCAGGACCGGGCTTCTGGGGTCGTAGCCCCCATTTTATCTTAGTGGTGCAGCGCCTCCATCTTCTATACTCCCAGGGTAATGGGATAGGACCGGTATAGAAGAACCCCTCAGGTCCCAGGGTTATACTCTCCAACTCACACACAGTCTTTACGGGTGCAAAACAGTCTCTTTATTTGACAGGGCAACGATATCCCAACGATAAGGCTTCCAGCAGCCACAATACAATCGCCAGTGACAGGTACAACCTGCTCAATTCCCACGACCTCCACCTCCCTTCCCTCCAAGTCACTTGGCCGACAGGATGGTCTGAGCTAGGGCGGCAATACCCCATGGCCCACCCCCGAGGTTAGCCTCGAGGTGGGTCTTGAATTCTCTTCCCATCACCCTTGGCAGCGGGGTGAGGGCATTGGTCCACCAGTCTATGGTTCTATCAGCTCTACTTATAGACGCTGATCGGTTTGATTCCTCTCGCTCTCGACCGGCATGCTGCGCCGGGGAGCCCGTAGCCTACTGATACTCCTCGGACCGTTCCGCAGGACTCATGGCTTACGGCCTAATACTCAGCCGCTCTAGACTCTTGGTCTCACTGCTCACTCGAACTCTTCTTACGCTATTATCTCTATTGAAGAACCATCAATCACAGAGGAACATGGCACACAGCAAGGGCGAAGAAGAACTCACTACTCGCCAGAGTCGGCTGCTAAATATAGAGATAGCTCCTCCCCTCCTGGTGTCAGCAGAACCTCCCTCTTACTCACGCCTGCAGCAGAGTCCAGGCCTGCGTCTACCATTCAGGTTAGAGCTATGAAGGGGGAAAACCCATAATAATTACTGGCGCCTGATCTTAACAGGTCTTACCACAGTAGAAGGAAGATAGGTATAGCCTGAGCTGTTTACAGGGGGCTACACTCTCCCTATGGTGGAATCCAATGGTCCCCACTTGGACCTATCTTTTAGCAGTACCATCCTGCGGCGAACCACCTAGGAAACAGCACACATTACAATAGAATACATGCATAATGAGGTAGTAATAGTAAGTACAATCCGGGTACTCCCAACATGGAGAACCCTACAGATAGTGCCTCGGATCAGGCTTCCTTACCCGTCGTCCATTGTGGTCAGTGACAGTCACTGCGAACGAATGAACCGGCCCATGTTCGGGCCGGTATGTGACACCATGCATATAAATACACCTCCCGATGCTCCATATACACACTAGCTCACTAATCTTATCTTCATTGTGATACCCCGCCCGACCGTACTTGGTCCGCAGGTACTCCTGAACTGCCTCCCTAAGCCAACTGTCTCGGTTTCCTCAACCTCTCTCATGATGGGCTCCGGCACATAGGGATATTCATAACCGTGTGACTGCTGGTATCTAGCGACTATGGCCCGGTCAGCTCGACTTAGCTTGGTAAGCGTACACTGCCCTGCCCTGCTTGGCAGTACCCAAAACAATGGTTCCTCGGGGGCTACTTCGTCATACAATATACTGGGGCCTTGAGGTACAATACGTTTCTGTTCTATCTCCCTCAACCGATGATCCAACTCATCCCCGATCTCCTGCGGAGTGAAAGAACCAGCCGCCCACCAGTGGTCTACTACGTCGTTCTTAATCAACAAGAATCGCGTACGATCCATCCCTTCGTGGTAGCTGGTGAACAAAGGCGCCCACCATTTATCGCGGTGCTCATACTTAGCGGCCTGACTAGTGCGCTCTGTATCAGAATCTACCTGTGATGATACCCCGGACATACCCGCATCAGTAGATCGCGAGCAGTCTCTCCGTCCCTTGGCATTATAATACCTTGTGGGGTTCATCTTGGACAACACTGGACTAGCAGACCCAGCCTCTGCTGGAGTAGGCGGCCCACGGTATCTCTCCTTCAGAGCCCCATCACTCAATTCCCAATCCCACAAGTCATTAGCGTATTTGGGGGATTTACATAATTTATCTCTGGTAGGTCCCAGTGGCATCACTCGTGACGGGGCAGGGGCAGTGGCCGGGGAAGGGGGGCTAAGGGCCGGGGTAGGAGAAACGTCCAGAACATTGTCCAGCAAACAGGTAACACCCCGCCCAATGAACTTCTTCTTAGCGGCACTCCCCCTCAGGCTTTGGGTTTCTCGAGAGGGACCTCGACTCTGTAGAATAGCCCTGGCCATGCAAAGGCTCTCTGTTGCGAGGAGAACATTCCCCCAGGACTGGTCTTTCTTTCAGTGGAACCGGAGCTGATGTTATCCGAATCGCCTGCAGAGCTCCCATCCGCCCTGGGGTCACGCACCGGCCGTGCGTCGAGGACCGGGGGGGGCGGCGGTGACACCTCCGGTACACGATCGAACAATTAGGCCTCAAGCCTCTCTTTCTCGTTCACCGTGAGTGCGGTCTGTGCCTGGCGGGAGTAAGGGGGTGGTGGTGTCTCCTTACCACTCCTCTGCTTTTTGAGGACATCTGGCTCCGCTAGGATGTCTCGGTCTCCGTCTCCGTTGCACTGGGAGTCACCACGGCGGTGGGACTCGTACGGGCCTTCGGCCGCACCAGTGTTTGCCGTCGGATGGTCCCCGGACTTGTCTGTTCTCTTTTGATGCCTTTGGGGTGGTTCGCCGTTAGGCGCATCGCCACCGATGTCACACCCATCTCTTCCTCCTCTGAAGAAATCCCGATCGGTTCCTCCGCTGGGGAGTCACCTGGCTCTTCAGTGATACAACCAGTGGATATAGGTACAAAATGTCCTCGCTTGTGTACCTCCACTGCAGTCGCGCTTGTCTGGGTGGCCAGCTTGCTTAGTTCAATATCTAGCTGAGCCTTGGTTCCTCCCGAGATGGTATACCGGGGACCCAGAGCAGTCTTTTCTTGGTCATCCGCCACCTCCGTCAAAGTTCCTGGAGAGGCACCCTGTGGCATGCCGAACAAATCCCACGGCTCGGTTGGCCACAAGTAAAACGTGCCATACTTGGCGCATCGGGCCTTGGTACTCGGTACTGCGCCTGGAAACCCGCAGTGCACACACAAGCACCAAACATATTCCTGCTCCTCTATGGCCACGACCAGTAGGCCTCCAGGTACTTGGTGAATAGAGGTGCTTATTTCTGACATAATTCGTTCAGAGGGAAGACAACACAAGTTTCTAGCTCCTTGCTCCTTGAATGCCAAACACAAGTCACGCTCCTCGCTCAGGTCTCCGGTCCCTCCCTTCGCGGGGGCGGGGGCGGGGGGGACCTTCTTGATGGGTTCTGGGTGGCCCCCCTCCCTCTGGAGGAATCCAGAGGCAGGGTCGTTTCCTTGTCAGCATGACGTGGCCGGTCGGCTTTCGCGCCACTCAGCTCCTTCTGCATGGAATCTGGGTTTGGCGCCAGACTCCTGCACATGTCCCGCCACAACTGTCTCACAGTCCTTTTGCAAACCTCACGTGCTTGCTCCAGGTTCGGCGGGAATCGCCATTTTAGCTCGCTTCTCCGCGAAGCACATGTAGGGGTGGCAGCCATCTTGAATAGTCTCTCCAAATGTACCTGTGCCCTACTCTCCATGTCTGACGGGTATCTCGTACCTAGACCATGCTTTCCCTTCAACTGTGAACTCTGCTTCTTCATACTGTATATGACCCACTGAATTTAGGTGGCTGGTACCCCAGGCTCAACGGAACTCCTCTCCTATGCATGTCTACTTGCAAGTGCTCGGTGGTGTGGGTGATAGTTAAGATACCTCTTGTCTAGGTACGTGCGTCTCCTGCTTTTGGCCGCTATAGTGGACCCCGGGCTATGGTCCCTAGTCTGGTTACCAGGCTGACCCCCCCAGTGACTCACGCTACCCGCCTCAAGGGACTTGATCAGCTCCAACTATCCACCCCACTGTAACGCGGCCCTGGGCCATGGTCCCCGGATTGGTTTACCGCTATGACCCCCCCAGTTGCCTCACGCTACCTGCTTAATATACTTGCTGGGAGAGTGCATCTTAGTCAGACGGTTCTGCCTCGCTTTAAGCTGGTCCTGTTCTGATAGATATTCATCCTCTCAGCTGCGCCTCCAAATGTAACCCTGTTTCCCCTCCCCACAGTCTCTACGGGAGTGTGAGGGGTGCATGGGGGCTGGTTACATGCGGTGTGGTGCATACCTGTGAGGAACAGGCGGGCCTGAGCTTCCCGCGATGTTGTGGGGGAGCCAGGACCGGGCTCCTGGGGTCGTAGCCTCCATATTATCTTAGTGGTGCAGCGCCTCCATCTTCTATACTCCCAGGGTAATGGGATAGGACCGGTATAGAAGAACCCCTCAGGTCCCAGGGTTATACTCTCCAACTCACACACAGTCTTTACGGGTGCAAAACAGTCTCTTTATTTGACAGGGCAACGATATCCCAACAATAAGGCTTCCAGAAGCCACAATACAATCGCCAGTGACAGGTACAACCTGCTCAACTCCCACGACCTCCACCTCCCTTCCCTCCAAGTCACTCGGCCGACAGGATGGTCTGAGCTAGGTCGGCAATACCCCGTGGCCCACCCCCGAGGTTAGCCTCGAGGTGGGTCTTGAATTCTCTTCCCATCACCCCTGGCAGCGGGGTGATGGCATTGGTCCACCAGTCTATGGTTCTATCAGCTCTACTTATAGACGCTGATCGGTTTGATTCCTCTCGCTCTCGACCGGCATGCTGCTCCGGGGAGCCCGTAGCCTACTGATACTCCTCGGACCGTTCCGCAGGACTCGTGGCTTACAGCCTAATACTCAGCCGCTCTAGACTCTTGGTCTCACTGCTCACTCGAACTCTTCTTACGCTACTATCTCTATTGAAGAACCATCAATCACAGAGGAACATGGCACACAGCAAGGACGAAGAAGAACTCACTACTCGCCAGAGTCGGCTGCTAAATATAGAGATAGCTCCTCCCCCCCTGGTGTCAGCAGAACCTCCCTCTTACTCACGCCTGCAGCAGAGTCCAGGCCGGCATCTACCATTCAGGTTAGAGCTATGAAGGGGGAAAACCCATAATGATTACTGGCGCCTGATCTTAACAGGTCTTACCACAGTAGAAGGAAGATAGGTATAGCCTGAGCTGTTTACAGGGGGCTACACTCTCCCTATGGTGGAATCCAATGGTCCCCACTTGGACCTATCTTTTAGCAGTACCATCCTGCGGCGAACCACTTAGGTAACAGCACACATAGCAATAGAATACATGCATAATGAGGTAGTAATAGTAAGTACAATCCGGGTACTCCCAACATGGAGAACCCTACAGATAGTGCCTCGGATCAGGCTTCCTTACCCGTCATCCATTGTGGTCAGTGACAGTCACTGCGAACGACTGAACCGCCCCATGTTCGGGCCGGTATGTGACACCATGCATATAAATACACCTCCCGATGCTCCATATACGCACTAGCTCACTAATCTTATCTTCATTGTGATACCCCGCCCGACCGTACTTGGTCCGCAGGTACTCCTGAACTCCCTCCCTAAGCCAACTGCCTCGGTTATCCTCAACCTCTCTCATGATGGGCTCCGGCACATAGGGATATTCATAACCATGTGACTGCCGGTATCTTGCGACTATGGCCCGGTCAGCTCGACTTAGCTTGGTAAGCGTGCGCTGCCCTGCCCTGCTTGGCAGTACCCAAAACAATGGTTCCTCGGGGGCTACTTCGTCATACAATATACTGGGGCCTTGAGGTACAATACGTTTCTGTTCTATCTCCCTCAACCGGTGATCCAACTCATCCCCCATCTCCTGCGGAGTGAAAGAACCAGCCGCCCACCAGTGGTCTACTACGTCGTTCTTAATCAACAAGAATCGCGTACGATCCATCCCTTCGTGGTAGCTGGTGAACAAAGGCGCCCACCATTTATCGCGGTGCTCATACTTAGCGGCCTGACTAGTGCGCTCTGCATCAGAATCTACCTGTGATGATACCCCGGACGTACCCGCATCAGTAGATCGCGAGCAGTCTCTCCGTCCCTTGGCATTATAATACCTTGTGGGGTTCATCTTGGACAACACTGGACAAGTAGACCCAGCCTCTGCTGGGTAGGTGGCCCACGGGCTTTCTCTCTAGCTGTAGGACAAAACGGTACAGGGTTAGACACAGGTATTACGCTTGAATACGGTATCTCTCCTTCAGAGCCCCCATCACTCAACTCCCAATCCCACAAGTCATTAGCGTATTTGGGGGATTTACATAATTTATCCCTGGTAGGTCCCGGTGGCACCACTCATGACGGGGCAGTGGCCGGGGCAGGGGGGCTAAGGGCCGGGGTAGGAGAAACGTCCAGAACATTGTCCAGCAAACAGGTAACATCCCGCACAATGAACTTCTTCTTAGCGGTACTCCCCCTCAGGCTTTGGGTTTCTCGAGAGGGACCTCGACTCTGTAGAATAGCCCTGGCCATGGCAAAGGCTCTCTGTTGCGAGGAGAACATTCCCCCAGGACTGGTCTGTCTTTCAGTGGAACCGGAGCTGATGTTATCCGAATCGCCTGCATAGCTCCCATCCGCCCTGGGGTCACGCACCGGCCGTGCGTCGAGGACCGGGGGGGGGGCGGCGGTGACACCTCCGGTACACGATCGAACAAGTAGGCCTCAAGCCTCTCTTTCTCGTTCACCATGAGTGCGGTCTGTGCCTGGCGGGAGTAAGGGGGTGGTGGTGTCTCCTTACCACTCCGCTGCTTTTTGAGGACATCTTTTTCTCCGCTAGGATCGTCTCGGTTACACTGGGAGTCACCACGGCGGTGGGACTCGTACGGGACTTCGGCCGCACCAGTGTTCGCCGTTGGATGGTCCCCGGACTTGTCTGTTCTTTTTTGATGCCTTTGGGGTGGTTCGCCGGTAGGCGCATCGCCACCGATGTCACACCCATCTCTTCCTCCTCTGAAGAAATCCCGATCAGTTCCTCCGCTGGGGAGTCACCTGGCTCTTCAGTGATACAACCAGTGGATATAGGTACAAAATGTCCTCGCTTGTGTACCTCCACTGCGGTCGCGCTTGTCTGGGTGGCCAGCTTGCTTAGTTCAATAGCTAGCTGAGCCTTGGTTCCTCCCGATATGGTATACCGGGGACCCAGAGCAGTCTTTTCTTGGTCATCCGCCACCTCCGTCAAAGTTCCTGGAGAGGCACCCGGTGGCATGCCGAACAAATCCCGCGGCTCGGTTGGTCACAAGTAAAACATGCCACACTTGGCGCATTGGGCCTTGGTACTCGGTACTGCGCCGGGCAACCCGCAGTGCACACACAAGCACCAAACATATTCCTGCTCCGCTACGGCCACGACCAGTAGGCCTCCCGGTACTTGGTGAATAGAGGTGTTTATTTCTGACATAGTTCGTTCAGAGGAAGACAACACAAGTTTCTAGCTCCTCGCTCAGGTCTCCGGTCCCTCCCGTCGCGGGGGCGGGGGGGACCTTCTTGATTGGTTCTGGGTGGCCCCCCTCCCTCTGGAGGAATCCAGAGGCGGGGTCGTTTCCTTGTCAGCATGACGTGGCCGGTCGGCTTTCGCGCCTCTCAGCTCCTTCTGCAAGGAATCTGGGTTTGGCGCCAGACTCCTGCACATGTCCCGCCACAACTGTCTCACAGTCCTTTTGCAAACCTCACGTGCTTGCTCCAGGTTCGGCGGGAATCGCCATTTTAGCTCGCTTCTCCGCGAAGCACATGTAGGGGTGGCAGCCATCTTGAATAGTCTCTCCAAATGTACCTGTGCCCTACTCTCCATGTCTGACGGGTATCTCGTACCTAGACCATGCTTTCCCTTCAACTGTGAACTCTGCTTCTTCATACTGTATATGACCCACTGAATTTAGGTGGCTGGTACCCCAGGCTCAACGGAACTCCTCTCCTATGCACTGTACTCCCCATGTCTGCTTTCAAGTGCTCGGTGGTGTGGGTGATAGTTAAGATACCTCTTGTCTAGGTACGGGCGTCTCCTGCTTTTGGCCGCTATAGTGGACCCCGGGCTATGGTCCCTAGTCTGGTTACCAAGCTGACCCCCCCAGTGACTCACGCTACCCGCCTCAAGGGACTTGATCAGCTCCAACTATCCACCCCACTGTAACACGGCCCTGGGCCATGGTCCCCGGATTGGTTACCGCTATGACCCCCCCAGTTGCCTCACGCTACCTGCTTAATATACTTGCCAGGAGAGTGCATCTTAGTCGGTCGGTTCCGCCTCGCTTTAAGCCGGTCCTGTTCTGATAGATATTCATCCTCTCAGCAGCGCCTCCAAATGTAACCCTGTTTCCCCCCCCCAGTTTCTACGGGAGTGTGAGGGGTGCATGGGGGCTGGTTACATGCGGTGTGGTGCATACCTGTGAGGAACAGGAGGGCCTGAGCTTCCCGTGATGTTGTGGGGGAGCCAGGACCGGGCTTCTGGGGTCGTAGCCTCCATATTATCTTAGTGGTGCAGCGCCTCCATCTTCTATACTCCCAGGGTAATGGGATAGGACCGGTATAGAAGCACCCCTCAGGTCCCAGGGTTATACTCTCCAACTCACACACAGTCTTTACGGGTGCAAAACAGTCTCTTTATTTGACAGGGCAACGATATCCCAACGATAAGGCTTCCAGCAGCCACAATACAATCGCCAGTGACAGGTACAACCTGCTCAACTCCCACGACCTCCTCCTCCCTTCCCTCCAAGTCACTCGGCCGACAGGATGGTCTGAGCTAGGGCGGCAATACCCCGTGGCCCACCCCCGAGGTTAGCCTCGAGGTGGGTCTTGAATTCTCTTCCCATCACCCCTGGCAGCGGGGTGAGGGCATTGGTCCACCAGTCTATGGTTCTATCAGCTCTACTTATAGACGCTGATCGGTTTGATTCCTCTCGCTCTCGACCGGCATGCTGCGCCGGGGAGCCCGTAGCCTACTGATACTCCTCGGACCGCTCCGCAGGACTCATGGCTTACGGCCTATTACTCAGCCGCTCTAGACTGGTCTCACTGCTCACTCGAACTCTTCTTACGCTACTATCTCTATTGAAGAACCATCAATCACAGAGGAACATGGCACACAGCAAGGACGAAGAAGAACTCACTACTCGCCGGAGTGGGCTGCTAAATATAGAGCTAGCTCCTCCCCTCCTGGTGTCAGCAGAACCTCCCTCTTGCTCACGCCTGCAACAGAGTCCAGGCCTGCGTCTACCATTCAGGTTAGAGCTATGAAAGGGGAAAACCCATAATGATTACTGGCGCCTGATCTTAACAGGTCTTACCACAGTAGAATGAAAATAGGTATAGCCTGAGCTGTTTACAGGGGGCTACACTAGCATTGGCTAAGAACGCTTCTTGCAACATGTTTCAAGCTGAGGATCCATGCAATGCACGTCTAATTGTTGGGGGGAATTGGGGTCACTGCAATGTACTTTGCAGTTTCTACAAGATGAATAAGATTACATTTAATTATATGATCCATTATTTGTCAAAGTTTCTGCCATCTTCCAAGTTAGCTACACTTGTATAAACAAGACACTAGCAGGCTAATACACTTATGTACTTACAATTCTTCGGATAACTAAATGTTAGTTTTATTTTATCCATGAGGGAACAGTTGAGCGCATGGATGGGGGAGGGGGGTTGACCATAGTCGGGTCCAGGGCTGTGCCGTCAGTTTCTAATATAAGTAGCAAAAAGATGGCTGGCGTTACACCCACTCTATCTGGGGTCTATTTTCTTCTGAGGATTATGTATTATTTCAGTGATTTGCGAAAAGCCCTTTAATGTGGGGGTTACCCCCCACCCCAAAAAAAGTCCCATATCGCTGGGAGAATGAAATATTGGGTCCGCATGCAGTATCTTTTAGGTGGTCACTTGTGTCACTCACACATTCACGATCACGTTAAATATATTTTAGCAGGACCCAATAAATAGCATAGTCCTGGGCCTCTATGCGTTGTGGGGGGCGTTCCCATGGAAATACAGTAGACTGCACCGCCTGCCCCCTACTTTCCTCCCCCTTCTGGAGTGGGAACAGGACTATGCCAGGTTATTGGCCCCAAGAATAGCTCTATATCCAAACAAATCAAACGTGTGAAACACCTAATCCAAATTAAAAGCGCAGACAGAACTAGAACCCAAACACATTTTTAGGGCCAATACTATATTAAAAAAAAAACACTTAGATTGCACCTTTAACAGGTTTCCATCTTTGCTAAAAAGACATATAGATGTAGCAAGATTCTCTGTCTCCGGAGCCACGGTCGAAGAACCAAAAGACTGTGACGCCAGAGACAGCCAGCTGTGATCACGCTGCGGGAGGTCCATGCCTCCTAACGGGACCCCCGTAGCTTTAATCCTCCGGTACCGTTACCATAGTGGTCACATGACTGCGGGTTGCAGTAGCACCACAGACAGCTTAGCTACATCTGTATGAGGCATGTGGGAGACCTCGGACACAGGATCAGGTTGGTGTGTGTGTATTTTCCCTTTCTATTTATGAGTTCATCTTGTTTGGACGGTGATCTTATAATACTAAGACTGTGTGTGGATAATACTGTCCCTTCCATCAACATTTTCTCTTCCTCCTCCCCAGAGCGTTGAGGCCTCAGTGTGGGCGACGCTCCTTGCTGTGCTCTGGCTTCACGCCTCCTGTCCAGAGCAGAGAGATGAGTGGGAGCTACTGGAGGGGAAAGCTGTGTCATGGATAAAGTCCAAAGCAGGTGAGAAGAAGGTGTGAGGGTTAGAGGAGGAGAGCAGGAAAAAGAGAGGCAGTGAGTAGAGGGGGAGTTACTGAGGGAATGCTGTGTAATGGATAAAGTCCAGAGCAGGTGAGAAGAAGATGTGAGGGTTAGAGGAGGAGGGCAGGAAAAAGAGAGGCAGTGAGAAGAGGGGGAGTTACTGAGGGAAAGCTGTGTAATGGATATAGTGCAGGACAAGTAAAGAATGGGCACGGAAGAGAAAGTGGAACTGACAGGAGAGAGAAAGATGAAAAGGAAACGGAGGCTGAGAAACGGAGGGGGAGATAGGGAACCTTTGGGCCCTGAAATGAGTAGTAAACGTGTGGATGCCGCATGCTAAGCAATGCTGTCCCCTGTACTTCTCTGTGACTACCACATGGCTCCAGATCTGTGGGACAAATGGCGGCAGATTCAGTTCTTTCACTCCCATAGGATGGAGCCCATCGGTTGACGCCTCCGTTCCTCCCGTACTCGTTTTATTGCAGCGCGAGGCCATTTATCCGTTAGTAACGCTGCGTGTCCCTTTCCCCAGGCTCCTCCCTGAGTGACTGTGTCAGAGCGGGCAATGCGCTGCTGAAATCTTCCGTGGGGCCGAAGATATTTGGCCTGTGAGGACGGACAGACGAGGGACAATAAGAAGCAACCTTTGCACCTTAAATATGGGGGAATCCCAAGTCCTTTGTACTATAATTCTGTTCTTTCTCCTTAACCCTTTCACTGGCAGAGAGAGGAGGGTTACTTACAATCTCCGCTCTAACCTGGTTCAGTCGTCTCGCTGCCACCTCACCTACACTTTCACACGCTGAAATCACCTCTTATACCCATTCCGTGCCAGTGAGACCGGGCCCTGGCAACGAATGTGTTAATAAACAACACAAAGAGCAAGAAAATAAAGGATTCCTCATTTTCACTCCGACTCCACATTTATGGGTTTACAAAAAGTAGAAAATGTATCCAAGTGTGGAGATATATTACTTCCTATAGTACTGAGAAATGTATACAGGTGTGGAGATATATTACTTCCTATAGTACTGAGAAATGTATACAGGTGTGGAGATATATTACTTCCTATAGTACTGAGAAATGTATACAGGTGTGGAGATATATTACTTCCTATAGTACTGAGAAATGTATACAGGTGTGGAGATATATTACTTCCTATAGTACTGAGAAATGTATACAGGTGTGGAGATATATTACTTCCTATAGTACTGAGAAATGTATACAGGTGTGGAGATATATTACTTCCTATAGTACTGAGAAATGTATACAGGTGTGGAGATATATTACTTCCTATAGTACTGAGAAATGTATACAGGTGTGGAGATATATTACTTACTATAGTACTGAGAAATGTATACAGGTGTGGAGACATATTACTTCCTATAGTACTGAGAAATGTATACAGGTGTGGAGATATATTACTTCCTATAGTACTGAGAAATGTATACAGGTGTGGAGATATATTACTTCCTATAGTACTGAGAAATGTATACAGGTGTGGAGATATATTACTTCCTATAGTACTGAGAAATGTATACAGGTGTGGAGATATATTACTTCCTATAGTACTGAGAAATGTATACAGGTGTGGAGATATATTACTTCCTATAGTACTGAGAAATGTATACAGGTGTGGAGATATATTACTTCCTATAGTACTGAGAAATGTATACAGGTGTGGAGATATATTACTTCCTATAGTACTGAGAAATGTATACAGGTGTGGAGATATATTACTTCCTATAGTACTGAGAAATGTATACAGGTGTGAAGATATATTACTTCCTATAGTACTGAGAAATGTATACAGGTGTGGAGATATATTACTTACTATAGTACTGAGAAATGTATACAGGTGTGGAGATATATTACTTCCTATAGTACTGAGAAATGTATACAGGTGTGGAGATATATTACTTCCTATAGTACTGAGAAATGTATACAGGTGTGGAGATATATAACTTCCTATAGTACTGAGAAATGTATACAGGTGTGGAGATATATTACTTCCTATAGTACTGAGAAATGTATACAGGTGTGGAGATATATTACTTCCTATAGTACTGAGAAATGTATACAGGTGTGGAGATATATTACTTCCTATAGTACTGAGAAATGTATACAGGTGTGGAGATATATTACTTCCTATAGTACTGAGAAATGTATACAGGTGTGGAGATATATTACTTCCTATAGTACTGAGAAATGTATACAGGTGTGGATATATAATACTTCCTATAGTACTGAGAAATGTATACAGGTGTGGAGATATATTACTTCCTATAGTACTGAGTAATGTATACAGGTGTGGAGACATATTACTTCCTATAGTACTGAGAAATGTATACAGGTGTGGAGACATATTACTTCCTATAGTACTGAGAAATATATACAGGTGTGGAGATATATTACTTCCTATAGTACTGAGAAATTTATACATGTGTGGAGATATACAGTATTACTTCCTATAGGACTGAGAAATGTATACAGGTGTGGAGATATATTACTTCCTATAGTACTGAGAAATGTATACAGGTGTGGAGATATATTACTTCCTATAGTACTGAGAAATGTATACAGGTGTGGAGATATACAGTATTACTTCCTATAGTACTGAGAAATGTATACAGGTGTGGAGATATATTACTTATTATAGTACTGAGAAATGTATACAGGTGTGGAGACATATTACTTCCTATAGTACTGAGAAATGTATACAGGTGTGGAGATATATTACTTCCTATAGTACTGAGAAATGTATAGTGGTGTGGAGATATACAGTATTACTTCCTATAGTACTGAGAAATGTATACAGGTGTGGAGATATATTACTTCCTATAGTACTGAGAAATGTATACAGGTGTGGAGATATATTACTTCCTATAGTACTGAGAATTGTATACAGGTGTGGAGATATATAACTTCCTATAGTACTGAGAAATGTATACAGGTGTGGAGATATATTACTTCCTATAGTACTGAGAAATGTATACAGGTGTGGATATATAATACTTCCTATAGTACTGAGAAATGTATACAGGTGTGGAGATATATTACTTCCTATAGTACTGAGTAATGTATACAGGCGTGGAGACATATTACTTCCTATAGTACTGAGAAATGTATACAGGTGTGGAGACATATTACTTCCTATAGTACTGAGAAATATATACAGGTGTGGAGATATATTACTTCCTATAGTACTGAGAAATTTATACAGGTGTGGAGATATACAGTATTACTTCCTATAGGACTGAGAAATGTATACAGGTGTGGAGATATATTACTTCCTATAGTACTGAGAAATGTATACAGGTGTGGAGATATATTACTTCCTACAGTACTGAGAAATGTATACAGGTGTGGAGATATACAGTATTACTTCCTATAGTACTGAGAAATGTATACAGGTGTGGAGATATATTACTTATTATAGTACTGAGAAATTTATACAGGTGTGGAGACATATTACTTCCTATAGTACTGAGAAATGTATACAGGTGTGGAGATATATTACTTCCTATAGTACTGAGAAATGTATAGTGGTGTGGAGATATACAGTATTACTTCCTATAGTACTGAGAAATGTATACAGGTGTGGAGATATATTACTTCCTATAGTACTGAGAAATGTATACAGGTGTGGAGATATATTACTTCCTATAGTACTGAGAAATGTATACAGGTGTGGAGATATATTACTTCCTATAGTACTGAGAAATGTATACAGGTGTGGAGATATACAGTATTACTTCCTATAGTACTGAGAAATGTATACAGGTGTGGAGATATATTACTTCCTATAGTACTGAGAAATGTATACAGGTGGGGAGATATATTACTTCCTATAGTACTGAGAAATGTATACAGGTGGGGAGATATATTACTTCCTATAGTACTGAGAAATGTATACAGGTGGGGAGATATATTACTTCCTATAGTACTGAGAAATGTATACAGGTGTGGAGATATATTACTTCCTATAGTACTGAGAAATGTATACAGGTGTGGAGATATGTTACTTCCTATAGTACTGAGAAATGTATACAGGTGTGGAGATATATTACTTATTATAGTACTGAGAAATGTACAGATCTGAGTATAAGATCCAGTCACCTGTCAGATAGAAGACTGGTTCTGCTCAGCTTACTGTCTGCTGAAAAGTACCATCTATAACGTCTGATCGGCACCGACATAACATACAGTTCTAGTATATAGGAAAGCGCAGTAAGGTGCATGTTAGCGGTCACGTGAGTATAGAGCATATGTTGATATTCACTTCGTATAGATTAAATTACTAAAACTAGAACAATATCCTCATATTGTCTGCCAGGCTGCCATATATAAATACTGGGGGTGATTACTATATATAAATACTGGGGGTGATTACTATATATAAATACTGGGGGTGATTACCATATATAAATACTTTTTGTGATTACTATATATAAATACTGGGGGTGATTACATGAGTTATCACTCGCACTGTGTTAGATTAGCCAGTATAATCAGAAATATTATATTTACAGAAGTTTTTGCTGGACGGCTTACTCTTTCACCCATGATCACAGATAATATCTATATCTTTATGAGAATAATCAGCATAGTGAAGCCAAACATTATCTTTAAAAGTTAGAAAAATAACCCTACACTAAAAGCCCCTGTAAATGCATTAGTGCTACCACCATCCCCCAAAAAACAAAGTGAATAATAACACAGACCGATACCCACAGAACAAAACAACGGGCTCGCTGGGTAAATTACATCATCAAAATAAACATAATAGGCAGAAATCCCTGTATAGTGGTGGTAGCAAATAATGTCCCTAATCTGAACTAGTAAATGGATGAATAGCCGGAGCTGTATAGCACAGTATGGCTTCCGCTGATACGGGTTCCTCTCCAGCAGCGAGATTCCGCCCATTGCACATGGACGCCCAGCGCGTATTACGCCAAAGAGGATGGTCTTCTTCCGGTGCTGTCTGCGCATGTTCCATTTGGATTTTTTTAATGCCACAAATAGAATCCGGATGTCTCATTTATAACAATAAAAACACAAATATAAGTGCCAGACTCACAATGATTTAAAATCGTATAAAAGGACTATATACAAATCCTTTGTTAAGACTTTAATGCCTACCAAAAGATTCATTAAATGTCTCTCTTTAATAATGCTGTAAACTACCGTTTACTACTTTGAACACTTGTATCCATCCTAGATCCTACTAGAAATGTTCCTAGTTACTCTGCCAATACCTCCATTCTAATTTTGGGAACTGCAGCAGCTGATTAGATTGATAAGAATATTTACAGGTTCCGTTTATCTGCATAGTGCATTACATCTACAGTATGTGCTTGCATATCTATAGTAGGACTTTGCTAACTAAGCACTATAAGTGGTCATTGCTAATTTTTTGCCTGCTTGTTGAGTACTGGCAATACCACTATATGTCTATTTGAACCATCATACATATAGTTTGGTTATAAGAGACACCTACTTCTATCTTGTACTGTAACGTATGTAGCGCTGCTTCCCCCCTCTCCCCCGCACCCCCCCTCTGGGAGATCTTGCTATTGCTACAGGTGTCATGGTCCTAAATACCTGTGAGGGTCCAGGAGAGATGAGTGTCCGCGATGGTAAGGGGAAACAGGACAGGCTTTTGGTGATCTTCAGGCTCTTCCCATGGTGCCTGCGCCTCCGGTCACAGCAGGGTTCCTGGAGACACTCCCCACCATGACAGTTCTCAATCATACCTCTACCCCAGTGATTCCCAACCTTTTTTGTTTGGAGGAACCATTTAAGTATTTCGAAAAATGTCGGGGAACCCCTATCTGGCTGACACATATTAGGTTCGACAGGGGTTAGTCACAACATTTCACACCTCACGAGCCACCTCTATTTCCCACCCTCTAACCATGTATTTCTCTCCCATCCATCTCACTAACTCTCCCCCCTCTTTTCCTCACTCATTCCCGCCCCCTCCCTTCTTACTTGCCCCTACCTTCTGTCAATTACCACACTCTCACTCAATCAACCCTACAAAATACATACCAAAAAACCAACCCCCGGGGGGTCTGTGGTCTGTAGGAGGAACCCCTGAGACTGCTTCACGGAACCCTGGTTGGGAATCACTGCTCTACCCTATAGACTGTAACTTAGGCAGAGGTATATAAAAAGGATTCTTTATTGAGGCAGCCACTGCAGTAGATATTACAGTGCATGCATCATCTTTTAGGATGGGTCCCAGACCTCTGGATGGTACCGGCCTTCTAGCAGTCTTGAGCCCTTGTGTTCTATTCAGATTTGGGGGGGTTAATCAACCCAAGGAGGGGCTGAAGGCCTGTCTCTCTCAGCCGGGAGAGACTCTGCTCCACTTCTTTACCCCATGAGGGGGAGAGCTGGACTCACTATAATTTGGATTGCTTCCTCCTTAGTGCAGAAGGGGAGGGGACCTGGGCTGCACCCAGATTGGGTAACTCACAGACCACGCCTCATCTCCACTCCTGCCACTCAAGGAGGTTGCATGAGGGGGGTAAACCCACAGGATAGCCTGACACTGCCTGTAGCTACTAGGACTTAAGTGACAAGAGGCAGAAAGTATAGTCTGGACCAGCCATGGCTACACTTACAACCACAACTATCTTTCAAGTGTTTATAGCAGTTTAGGGGTATTTAACCCCATATACAGACGTAGGTTTACTGTATGTTTAACTAAACAGCAACTCACAATTGATTGGTTTGTATTATGTACCATTTATTATAAGAACTCTATGTGTGCATTGTACACACGTGTTGATACAGTTCAAATAATAAATACCAATGGATACATATACCACTAGTTAGAAAATATCATAAACACTACTTCTTACACACTTCTTCCAGTAGATGGCTGTATCCCTATATATATGGATGTACTGCATGTACCGTGACCCTACACTCACCACAGAGGATTTTATACACACTATATATATATATAGATATATATCTCACATCTTTGTATAATTGTTAACTAACATTTGATTGGTTTTTCCTTTGAGTACATTGGGAGTGTCACTACCATTTGTTGGTAACCTGAGTAATACACTCGGAGAGCATTGAGCTCCCCCCACATACCTTTTGCACACTCACTGAATGAGGGCAACTACACGGGAATCTTTGTGGTTGCCCCTCTTGGGGAAACATGTGCTATATGCCCGAGGGAAAGGTCAATTCCACAAAATGTTAAACAATCTTTATCTCCTTTATAAAAATCATGGTCATGGTTAGACATTGGGGTATAATGAACAAGTACTAAATCTCCGATGTGTTCTAATATCCTCACTTTTTAATTTTTTTTTAATGTCCTCCCAACATATTTTTTTATCACACGTGTAATCAAATAGATGACTCCTGCCCTTCGACAGTTGAAACTGCGCACACTGAAGCGATTGTTCCTATGGGGGCTCCAAAATATGTTTGTGGCCTTCTTATATTTACAAGAAAAGAGACACAGCGCACCGGAAGAGAATGGCAGATAGTTGTAATAAAAACACACAAACGTATAACTTACAATTAAAATAGAAAGTTGCAATAGTGAGACGGTGCATCGTGCATCTGCTTGGAAGGGGAACATGTGACCTGACTGCTATATGCTAGTACAAAACGAATTTTAGTGGCACATAAAAAAGCAGCGAGGGGAGGTCCTCTTACAGGTTTCCTGCAGGTGCCTGCACTTTATCAGAGTAAACTCACATTAAAAACACTGATCCTAAATACCCGCAGTGCCCCGGACCCGTGACCAATGAACAGACAGATAACCAAACTGCCCCACACCTGAGGTATGTGTATCTTCTTTTTTTTTTTTTTTTTTGAACGTGGTCTGCCGTGAAGTTTGGCTCAAGGGCTTACAACAATTTGGCCAAAATGTTAAACTAAAAGACCATTTTATTTATTAGTTATTTATACATGTATATTTAGGCACTGTACCGTATATAAGTTTTTCTGGATGTGCACTGAGTTTTGTCTGTGTTTTATGTTATGTCTCTGGTTTTAAATATAAATTGCCATGCTCAGTAGCACTCCTCTGTGAAACGTATATGCTTATATATATGTTGTGGGTAATTTGGGGGTTCAATTTGAGCTTGTAGGTGTTCTGTATGTTTTATAATTCTTGTGCAGCTAGTCTTGGCTGTTTTGGAGGGTGGCAACCTCCTATCCAATTGAAGCTCACTCCCTCCCACATTTAAATGGTTAAAAGCTCACTCCATGGCATCTCCAACTATCAGGGGAACTTGCCTGCATGCAGTGTGATTGTGACAAATCTATTACAGAGTGCTTTTCCTGGTAATGTACAGGTTAATAAAAGCTTCAATCAGACTTAGTACTTTTGCAACTCATTTTGACAGATTTATTATAAATCATTCTTCCTGGCAATGCACAGGTTATTAAGAATTTATATTAGTGTAGGGACCCTTGAACGTGGTCTGCCGTGAAGTTTGGCTCAAGGGCTTACAACAATTTGGCCAAAATGTTAAACTAAAAGACCATTTTATTTATTAGTTATTTATACATGTATATTTAGGCACTGTACCGTATATAAGTTTTTCTGGATGTGCACTGAGCTTTGTCTGTGTTTTATGTTATGTCTCTGGTTTTAAATATAAATTGCCATGCTCAGTAGCACTCCTCTGTGAAACTTATATGCTTATATATATATGTTGTGGGTATTTTGGGGGTTCAATTTGAGCTTGTAGGTGTTCTGTATGTTTTATAATTCTTGTGCAGCTAGTCTTGGCTGTTTTGGAGGGTGGCAACCTCCTATCCAATTGAAGCTCACTCCCTCCCACATTTAAATGGTTAAAAGCTCACTCCATGGCATCTCCAACTATCAGGGGAACTTGCCTGCATGCAGTGTGATTGTGACAAATCTATTACAGAGTGCTTTTCCTGGTAATGTACAGGTTAATAAAAGCTTCAATCAGACTTAGAACTTTTGCAACTCATATTGACAGATTTATTATAAATCATTCTTCCTGGCAATGCACAGGTTATTAAGAATTTATATTAGTGTAGGGACCCTTGAACGTGGTCTGCCGTGAAGTTTGGCTCAAGGGCTTACAACAATTTGGCCAAAATGTTAAACTAAAAGACCATTTTATTTATTAGTTATTTATACATGTATATTTAGGCACTGTACCGTATATAAGTTTTTCTGGATGTGCACTGAGCTTTGTCTGTGTTTTATGTTATGTCTCTGGTTTTAAATATAAATTGCCATGCTCAGTAGCACTCCTCTGTGAAACTTATATGCTTATATATATGTTGTGGGTATTTTGGGGGTTCAATTTGAGCTTGTAGGTGTTCTGTATGTTTTATAATTCTTGTGCAGCTAGTCTTGGCTGTTTTGGAGGGTGGCAACCTCCTATCCAATTGAAGCTCACTCCCTCCCACATTTAAATGGTTAAAAGCTCACTCCATGGCATCTCCAACTATCAGGGGAACTTGCCTGCATGCAGTGTGATTGTGACAAATCTATTACAGAGTGCTTTTCCTGGTAATGTACAGGTTAATAAAAGCTTCAATCAGACTTAGAACTTTTGCAACTCATATTGACAGATTTATTATAAATCATTCTTCCTGGCAATGCACAGGTTATTAAGAATTTATATTAGTGTAGGGACCCTTGA
Organism: Ascaphus truei; assembly: GCF_040206685.1. Classification (NCBI taxonomy): domain Eukaryota; kingdom Metazoa; phylum Chordata; class Amphibia; order Anura; family Ascaphidae; genus Ascaphus; species Ascaphus truei. The sequence continues at coordinate 8,940,112 of NC_134483.1, forward strand.
ACGTGGTCTGCCGTGAAGTTTGGCTCAAGGGCTTACAACAATTTGGCCAAAATGTTAAACTAAAAGACCATTTTATTTATTAGTTATTTATACATGTATATTTAGGCACTGTACCGTATATAAGTTTTTCTGGATGTGCACTGAGCTTTGTCTGTGTTTTATGTTATGTCTCTGGTTTTAATATAAATTGCCATGCTCAGTAGCACTCCTCTGTGAAACTTATATGCTTATATATATATGTTGTGGGTATTTTGGGGGTTCAATTTGAGCTTGTAGGTGTTCTGTATGTTTTATAATTCTTGTGCAGCTAGTCTTGGCTGTTTTGGAGGGTGGCAACCTCCTATCCAATTGAAGCTCACTCCCTCCCACATTTAAATGGTTAAAAGCTCACTCCATGGCATCTCCAACTATCAGGGGAACTTGCCTGCATGCAGTGTGATTGTGACAAATCTATTACAGAGTGCTTTTCCTGGTAATGTACAGGTTAATAAAAGCTTCAATCAGACTTAGAACTTTTGCAACTCATTTTGACAGATTTATTATAAATCATTCTTCCTGGCAATGCACAGGTTATTAAGAATTTATATTAGTGTAGGGACCCTTGAACGTGGTCTGCCGTGAAGTTTGGCTCAAGGGCTTACAACAATTTGGCCAAAATGTTAAACTAAAAGACCATTTTATTTATTAGTTATTTATACATGTATATTTAGGCACTGTACCGTATATAAGTTTTTCTGGATGTGCACTGAGCTTTGTCTGTGTTTTATGTTATGTCTCTGGTTTTAAATATAAATTGCCATGCTCAGTAGCACTCCTCTGTGAAACTTATATGCTTATATATATATGTTGTGGTTATTTTGGGGGTTCAATTTGAGCTTGTAGGTGTTCTGTATGTTGTATGTGTATCTTCCTCTACTTGTAATCACAGGTGGGACAGGGGAGCCGTGAATATGTAACCAAATAAAATGATTGGATGTGGGACCGTTCTTGTCAAAAACACATTACTGAATATTAAACAAAAATAAACAATTAATGGCACAGTGAGTAAAGACACTGACTGGCACTGAGTGTGAATCTGGGGAATCTGGTTCAATTCCCGGTGTCAGCTCCTTGTGACCTTGGGCAAGTCACTTCATCTCCCTGTGCCTCAGGCACCAAAAAATAGATTGTAAGCTCCACGGGGCAGGGACCTGTGCCTGCAAAATGTCTCTGTAAAGCACTACGTAAAACTAGCAGCGCTATACAAGAACAAACAATTATTATTAAATAAACATAAAAACAACAACACCTGTCTGAGATGTAAATCCTGATACGAATATAACAGAAATAAACCACTAATATTGTGTCTGCAATGATCTGGTTGTACACTAAAACATGCAATATCTTAGGAGGCACAAACAGCTATTGATAATGAAATTAATTGAAAATAGCTTCCGCATAGATCAAAGCACATTTAGTTAACAAGCATTGTTCAAAGGCAAATGTATCTTTAATATCTACAATAACCATTATATCAAGGTCATTGTATTGAAGTCACTTACAGTATATGTCCCTATATTGCACTGGCATGAACTTTCCAAGACAGCCAGTATGGGACAGATAGTGACCAAGATGACTGTTTTACAGTCAATTTCAATGTTGTTACTATGTTGCACCGATGAATGCTTCTAAAGAGATCCAATATAGGACAGAAGGTGGCGCTCATGAGCCATCACAAATATAGCCATCAGTCTAATGACAATACCATGGAGTACAATTCTACTGAGTGACCACTAACATTAACTACTCTATAGAGTCAAAAACGGGTACACATAAGAAGTGACAACATCCTTATACATCTCACAAGGAAATCTATCTGATCTATAAATAATATAAGGAATCGTAAAGAACCTACTCAACTGGAAAACTCCAAATTTGAACTTCTACATATAATAAATACATGATAAATCTAACCATATTTCAAATAATTGCACAATAAAATGAATACTTAAAGAATACTTAAAAAACAAAACGATAATAGATAAAGAACATATAAATTATATTAATGCAGAAATGTTGCAGTTCCCAGTGAACGTTGATCCCAGAAGAGGGACTGAGTGTGTCCAAGGAGAACATCCAGAACATCTCACTTCTGTTCAATAGATTTAATCTGTCGCCCCCACGAGTGGACAGTTTAACATGTTCAATTGCCATAAAGAGAAAGTTCTTGAGTCCTCACTGCGGACATTGTAAAAAAGGTCTGGATACAGGATGTTTTATGCCATCATCCTTAATCGGACATGCTCTAAGATGCGTTGTTTTAAAGGTCTAATTGTACTTCCAACATACCCCTTGGTGCAAGCGCACCAGATATAACACACTACGAATTGTGTTTTGCAATTCATAAAGGTTTTGATAATATAAGGGTTCTTCATTTTCCTTACCTTCAATGTCTTGGTGGGGAGGGCGTACTGACACATTTTACAAGAACCACACTTGAAAACACCTTTTGTGGGTTTTAAACTCATAGATACCGTTGGTTTTGAATTAAATAATCTTGAAGTACAGTAGGTTGTCAGTGTTTTTGCCTTTTTAAACACATTTCGGACCCGTCTTAAAGAATGGACGGAGCTCTGGATCTACAGTAAACCGAGAACTCCCCAATGCTGATTAATAATATCTTTAATTTGTTGAGCTTGATTGCTAAATTGAGTAATGAAAAGAGGGGTCAATTACTGTTTTTCAATATGTTTTCCCCCCGCATTTTGATATCGACTAATCACGATTTGACCGCAAGGCCTGGTCAAAGGCCACCTGGATAATGGAATTTTTATATCCTCTTTCTGCCAATCTTTTCATTAGGTCATGAGATTGACATATGAATGCTTCATCATTAGAGGATAGTCTCCTCAATCTAAAGAATTGTCCTTTTGGTATTCCCTCGATTACGGAGTTACGGTGACTGCTGTCTGCCCTTAAATACGTGTTTCGCGAATTAGCTTTTCTTAACACATCAGTTTGAATATTGAGTGAAAGATCTATGAATAAATGTAAATCTAAATCACTCGTGAGTGAATTTAAGATTGAAATTGTTAGTATTAAGTGATTTAATGAAATTATCCAAAATGATTAAGGGGCCTATGCAGAGAGCAGCGCAAACGTAAATATCGCCATTTTTTAGCGAAATTTGCCTATAGAAAAGCAGGTAATGGCGAGTTAAGAAAAAAGCGCCATTTTTTTTTATTTGTAAATCTCGCCGCGCTGGTGGCGAGAACCTAAATCTCACCAGTTTTAAAAAGGTCCGTATTCAGAAAGGCACGATCGCCATCTAGCGGCTGTTCGCGCCAATAAAATGGCGCGATATTCTACAATTAGCTCCGCCAAAAAAAGTTGGCAAGAAGCTGGAGCTCGGCGGCCATAGGGGAAAAAAAAAAACGCGATTTTTTTTCTAACACATTTCAGCAGCGCGCATCTCTCCCTTTTAAACTCGCCACACGCATTCATGATATAAATTGCAGATTTCGCACCTTTCTGCATATAGAGAAAAAAACTCGCCATTTCAGGTACATTTTATTACCCTCGCCAATTATTTACAGCGCTGCTCTCTGCATAGGCCCCTAAATCCCCATCCCATATAAAAAATAAAGTCATCTATGTATCTTTTATAGAATACAATATGACTGCGAAAAGAATTGTTACCCCCATAAATGTGAGTGCTCTCCCAAAATCCCATGAATACATTTGCATAGGATGGGGCAAATGAAATCCCCATCACTGTGCCTCGTGATTGAAGAAAGAAATGTGTATCAAAAATAAAATAATTGTGAGTTAATAAAAAAAATATTAGAATCTAATAGAAAAGTTTGTTGTGCCCGTGAAATTTCAGAATTGTGAAGAAAATATTGGACAGCAGCCAACCCCTGATCATGGTTAATTATGGTATAAAGAGACGTGACATCCATAGTTACCCAGAATAACTTTTTTGACCAATGAAGCTTATGTAATGCCTTGATTCGGTCTGCGGTATCTCTAATGTATGACGGTAAAATTCGTACCAAAGGTTGGGGGAACTAATCTACGTACCGAGATACACCATCTCCCAAAGCTCCAATGTTGGAGACGATGGGCCGACCCGGAGGGTTCTCCAGCGATTTATGGATCTTTGGGAGATGGTGAAATATTGGTACAATAGGATTGGTATTGAGCAGAAAGTCAAATTCAGTTTTATCCAGGACATGTAATAATTGTTCTAATTCCAGAAGGTCTCTCAATTCTTTGAGAAATTGCTGCGTCGACTCAGCTTTTAATTTTGAATAGGATGAAACATTATTAAGTTGACACAACGCTTCCGTTTTAAATGCACTGGAAGACTGAATGACGATGGCTCCGCATTTGTCGGCGTTTTTGATCATTAAAGATTTACTTTTTTGTAAATCACTGAGTTCCCTCTTCTTCTATCCTGTTAAATTAGACGTCTGAAAAGTGTTAAAAGAAATACCTTGTGACAATAATAGAAGATCCCTCTCCACCAGTCTCTCGAAGGTAAGGAGATGAGGCTTTTTTGAGAAATTTGGACCAAACAAGGACCTCTTTTTGAACCCAGAAAAAACATGCTCAAAAAAGGATGAAGAAGATCCATCAATTTCAAGATCATCGGCAAAAATTTGTTCATCCAAGAGATTTTCCATATCTTGCAACGCACAATTATCTTTGAATCTAGACAGTTGCCTCATAATATCAATAGAACTAATTTGAACATTATGAGATATTGTAGTTGGGTTCTCTTCATCTTGGTCCTTTTTGGAGAAAATTTCTTCAGTGCCAGTTTTCTGGTAAATTTCTGCAAATCAATATTGGTATTGAACAAATGAAAGTCCATCTGAGGCGCAAAATGTAAGCCTTTATTAAGTAACGAGAGTTGACTGTATGTAACTTCAACTCCTGACATTTTTATGACATTGTTAATCTCTGCATTCAGAGTTTCTTTCTTTTCCCTGTCCCTTCGTTTCCTCCTCTGTGATCTTCTTGTCCGTCTTGGTGCTTGGAGTTTTTTGACTCTGGGAAAAACGTTGTCTGAGAAGTACCCTATTTCCTCAATTCTAAGACGCACCTTTTTTTTCGATTTCCACATGTCTTAAATCGAGGTGCGTCTTAGAATCGATGTATTAAAAAAACTTAACATGGTTCAGGAGAGGTCCCATGTCAGCGGAGGATGAAGTGTGCGGCGGTGGCAGAGAGGCCCCACGTCTGCAGATGGTTGAAGATGGACAATGGGCGGGAGTTCGGTGGCGGCGGCAGGACAGGTCTCAAGTCTGCAGGTGAATGAAGATAAGACGACAGCGGGCGTGCGGTGGCGGAGGCGGCTAATAGATCATAATAGCAGGAGCAGAGCGGCATATGGGAACGGCTTGGGAGGTGCACTCTGTAACACTGGAAGTTAACCAGGGTCTGACTTCCGGTTATAGTGTGCACCTCCCAAACCATTCCCCTATGCCGCTCTGCTCCTGCTCGGCTCTCCTGCTATTAGGATCTCCTGCCGCCGCACCCCACCACATGCCCGCTGTCTTCTTATCTTCATTCACCTGCATTCTTTGGACCTGTCCTGCTGCCACACACCCACCCGCTGTCCATCTCAACCATCTGCAGATGTGGGACCACTCCTTCTGCCACCCGCTTCGTCCTCCGCTGACATGGGACCTCTCCTGAAACATGGTAAGTGAAAAAGTAATTTTCCTCGATTGTAAGGTCCAAATCGATGGTGCGTCTTACAATCGAGGAAATATGGTACATGCCTGATCTCGTGTAGAGAATCTATTTTGTGTTGAATTGTCCTGGTTTTCTGTGGTTCTTGATCTATCTGTATCTCCTGTATCTCTGGAGAAGGATGCTCCATGTGCTCTATGATCGGGCTTCGATGCGTCAGAATCAAAGCTTGATGTGTCACCATGTTTCTTCTTTAAGATGGACCTTTTTGGAATTTGATTGAATGATCTATCTTGATTACCCTGATGATGTTTGTTAGGTCTTCATTGAAAGCCTTTAGATGGGGTCATAACCGGCTTGTGCCAAACGTAGACTTGGTTACGGTCGTAGTCCATTTTATCTGTTTGAAACTTTGACTGTTTCTTTGCAATGATGTTTTTTTCTACATTGCTGATGTTCCTTGAAAGTTTTCCATCGTTACCAGCACAGTTCTCCATATTCTCAAATTTGTATAATTTTGATTGGGGTGATTTAGTGTCTGTTTCCAATGCTGTTTTCTGTTGTACCTTGGACTGTACGATCAATTCCATAAGTCTGCGTGAGCAGTCGTCTAATATTTTCCACCAGCTATCCTCAAATTCTTTGCTCTGAAAGCCAAAGGTGGGGGATTTCTTTATCCGCAATCATCTCGGGATCCTTTTGACTCTTAGATAATTCTCGAGTGTTGTCATGTCCCACCACAGCCGCGTATCCTGTATAAGGAGTTTTTCAAGTTGGAAGAAGTGTGAGGCTAAATCTGCTGGATCATCACAGGGAATAGCTCCAGTCCCATCAAAGCCATACTCAGCTTTGTTCAATCGGTTATAGATGTCAGCACTATTGTACAGTATGTATATACTTCAGCCATATTTGATGTAGTTGCCTCATCCTCAATAGGATCCATATTAGTATAAACCAGTAATTGCAGAAACGAAACCATAAATCCTCTAATCTGATCAAAAAAAGCAGAAAGAATAAAAATCGGATTGTGCCAGTCAAAAAATAACCTTAATAAAAAATGGTACTAGTTGTAGTTGTTGCAGTCCGGTCAATTGTTTAGTATAAAGATATAATCAAATATCATAGACTCCTCGGAGCTATCACTCGACGAACAGAAACATACAATAGAAATGGTGGGAATGAAACCCCCCCGCGATGCTTCCCTGGGGTTAAGTCCATCTAAGGTACAATAAAAGTAAATCTCAATACAGTATATATAAAGAGTCCCACTGACGTATATATATTGAGATTTACTTTTATTGTACCTTGTATGGACTTAACCTCTGAGAAGCATCGCTGCGGGTTTTCATTCCAATTTCCTCAATTAAAATAGTAAAAGTTGGCTCCATGATGTCCCAGTGAGAGCTGAGAAGACCCACTGATGTAATTGTGCACCAAGTCCTCGGACTCTGAGCTCTTGGCACTGGATCCGTGGAGGCTACACAGCGGATCTGATGACTATGGATGCTTCTGCGTGATGACGTATGGACGCTCCTGCGTGATGACGTATGGACACTCTTGCGTGATGACGTATGGATGCTCCTGCGTGATGACATATGGATGCTCCTGCGTGATGACATATGGATGCTCCTGCGTGATGATGTATGGACGCTCCTGCGTGATGGCTTATGGATGCTCTTGCGTGATGACATATGGATGCTCCTGCGTGATGACGTATGGACGCTCCTGCGTGATGACGTATGGATGCTCCTGCGTGATGACGTATGGACACTCCTGCATGATGACGTATGCACGCTCTTGCGTGATGACGTATGGACGCTCCTGTGGGATGACGTATGGATGTTCCTATGTGATGACGTATGGAAGCTCCTGCGTGATGACGTATGGATGCTCCTCCATGAGGACATATGCTATATAAGTGACGAGACCTCTTTCCTATATTTACAAGCCTGCTGTGTTTTCTTTAACTTTGTCAGAGAGTCTCCAGGCTGTGCAAGATCCTTCCGATAAGGTTTTCAGAGACCATCATCTTCTTTTAATAAATGCCAGTGCTGATCTCCAATGACTGTGTGAGAGTGAAGATTAGCATCGTACAGATGTAGCAAACATAACTGTCCCTGGCACCAGGGGATTAATGCAGCGAGAGTGTAATCCGGAAGCATGGCGCCCCGCAGCGCTGTCGCCGCACACTCTATCCGGAGATGTAGCTTTACGCTTTAACCGCGGCTCCGGAACGGTAAGTCTCGTTGCATCTGTACGTACCAATAAATCTTATCATTTTATCAGTCACATAGTAAATGTCTATCTGCTAACAGTGTTTCCCTATCCATGTGTTTGTCTCTGATCTGCTCTATCAATATCCATTACAGCAGGGGAGCTCGACTCTGGTCCTCAAGTCCCCAGAATAGGTCAGGTTTTCACGATATTCCTGCTTCATCATAGATGACTCAATAAGTCTCTGCTTCAGCACAGGTGGCTCAATCATTCCCTTCAGCATAGCTGGCTCAGTCTTCGACTGATCCTCTGATTGAGCCACATGTACTGTAGTTGGGATATCCTGAAAACCTGACCTGTTAGGGGGGGCTTGAGGACTGGAGTTGAGCCCCCCTGCATTATATTACAGCCCTTACCCAAGAAATATTACTACAGCTGCTTGTTACTGGACTGGAGTTGAGAACCCCAATCCTAGAATCCCCCCCAAAAGACGTCCTGCCTGTAGACCCACCTGATGCTCAATGATGGTGATGGGACATCAATCGATACCAGGTCATTTTCTTCTTTTTGTAAACCAATAAATCTCACCATGAGTGACACGTAGAAGTTTTTGTTATCCTGCACTATGGATATTCTCAATTGTATTCCTTACCCCGTCTTAAATATGGCTTTGTGTTAATAAACAAGCTTATATGGCATAAGGGAGCTTCTCCCCCAAGCCCAGCTGTGCCCTGAGTTGAACACTGTGAGGCATTATGAGCTTGTGTCTCTTGGTGTCTATGTATGAAGGTAGTTTTCTTCTCTTTTCCCTCACTTGTATTAGCTGGCACCATGTGGGTTTATTGTGTATGTAGCACCCTGGCTAAAAAGTTAAAACAACAAACAGTCAGTCCAGGTCCCTGCAGGCAGTTTAGGGGTTAATCTTCACAGGCCCCACTATTCTCACAAAGGTCTTACTATTATGTTACCTTTTTATGGTCAGGGTGTGGTGCTGACTGGTCTCCCGGAGCTGACAGAGAGATTATTTCCTTCTAGCGAAAAAAGATAAGAAATAGCCCGGGGCATACCTGGATCTGTCTAACATAAGCATGCACATTCCCTTACATTATAATCCGGGAGCGGCACAACCCTTAACACACCCAATGTCCTCAAATCTGAAGAGCGTGACGTTGTGTAAAAATACCTATTTTATTTATTGTACTTCTATGCTGGTGTCTCACACACAGTGATATTTAATGCTGTTTTCTGCTGGTGTTTTAAAGACTTTAGGGGTGTTAGTTATATGGGGGATTTAAACCTCCATGACGTACCAGTAACACGTTCCTGCTAAGTATCTCAGGAAACAATGTGTCCCCAGAGCTGAAATTAACAAGGGTTATCTCCGGAGACCCCCTGCTTCCAGCCCGTGCGAAAAAAGGGGGACATTTAACTTGGGGTGCTCTTTTCCGTATTAATACACAACGTCACGCTCTTCAGATTTGAGGACATTGGGTGTGTTAAGGGTTGTGCCGCTCCCTGATTATAATGTAAGGGAATGTGCATGGTTATGTTAGACAGGTCCGGGTGTGCCCCGGGCTATTTCTTCACTTTTACACAAGCAGGAAATAGTACAGTATGCCTGACAAAGAGTGTCAGGTCTAGATTCACTTAATGGTGCTAAACCCTATTTACTTTAACCAGCACTCACAGGTTAGCTGGATAAAGCAGACATGTATTACACTTAGGCGCGGCCTTAATCAGCGGTTAGACTTTGGGAATACCTGCATGGCATCAAGCCTCAGGACACAATGGATAACCTATCCCCAATGGTGCTGAAAGGGTGTCCAGTTTCATTTAATGCTGGTGAGTTGATCAGAAATCCTCTCCAGTGCATTTATAGAGATAATGAAAATGGACATAGTGCAAGTATTACTTTTAATAACAATTAAAAATAATAAACATTTAGGTTAAAATGACATGCTAGAGGTAATAAATAGGCATTGAGACCCCCCCAGGGTCACAGCGCGGACGCCTCCGCAGATGCTCCGATCCGGATTCCTCCTCCGCAAAGGCAGATATTCTATGCTAGCAGCGCCAGCCTCCACGGGAAGAGGGGGAGCAGCACACAGATGTCACAATGAACACAGGGGGGTCACAGCGGTAGAAACGTCCCGACCTACTATTTTCACAGTTAAACTGCTTCCTCAGGGGCATCAGTAAACTGAGAAATGGACCCTGTTAGCCTACTTAGACGTTGAGGGCCTATACACACATGTAACAGGTATTCCCCTCACCCTAAGGAAATCAGCCGCTACTACTGTACTGGTGCTACCTGTTGAATGTGCAGAGGGCCTGGGCCTCCGCTCAGAGGGAGCCTGGGGCGACTGTGTGTCCTGTACATCTCTACACAGGTGCCTACACCTATGAGGATCCTGGGTAATAGGATTGACTCCTCATAGGATTCGTATACCTAGGGTACACTCAATTAACACACTCAATCAATCAAATAAATAAATATATATATATCCTTTACTGTAGTCCCATAGAAAGCATAACACGGACAACACAATGCACAGCATTACAATAGAACAGCAATAGTCCAGGGGTAGCTAGCCCCAAATGGTACCAGGGATGCTCGGGCACATGTAACCCAGTTTCCTGCGAGCAACTTGCTACAAATGTAACAGAGGGCAGCGCTGCCCTCCCCCTTTCGGTGGTACACAAACTCTTCCTGGCTCAAGGTCCAGCCAGGCAACACTTCCAATCTTTGCAAGCGCAGCAACCGTGTCCCATGTCGCGGGGTCTCCAAAACAATCCCCTCACACCTTAGAGTCGCAAATGATGTCTGTCACGCAGGCCACAGTGGGAAGCCTCCCTCTGCGCTCCGGTCTGCTCCAATGATCCCGCAGCTCTCTCTCTCTAACAGAAGCTCCCTATGTTAAGGTCAGCCCTACACATGTAACTGCGATGAGGGGGATGTATTTGGGTCTTAGGGGCAGTTTCAGGCCTAGTTCGGGAGCTTGGCAGGCTCCCCGGACACTACCTCCTTCTTCCCTTGCATCGGATCAACTGACACTCTCAACTGTCAAACTTTAACTCCCTCGGAACACTGAGAACATCCTGTCCCACAAAATGGCAGCTCCATCTCAAATGTCCGCCCCCGCGCTAAACACATCGCCCATACCTAAGATGGCCGCACCTTCCCAATCCTCCCTCTGCTGTGTGTTACTATGGCCACACTTCTGATTGGCTGTAATGGCCCATGTGATAGGAGTTCCGCCCCGGGCTTCTTGGAGTTGTAGTCCCGCTATTTTACATAGCTAGGACGTCCCCTACGGATGTAAGAGGGACACCCTGGTACACAAATATTCATAATAGGATTAAACTAATTTCTGATTTCTTGGACACTAGAGATAGACAGTTCTATGCACATAACCAATTCACGCTGAAGCTTCTTGACTTTGTACTTAGAATAATTTCCTCTTCGATCACAAGATCTATCATCAAGTACAAGGGACAGCGATGGGCACAAAATGTGCACCATCTTATGCTAACCGATACATAGGGTGGTCTGAGGCTCAGACAGTCTTTTCAGATGACAATGACAAGTATGCCACATATATATCTATGTGGGTGAGATTCATTGACGATGTGCTCATGCTCTGGTCATGCAGTACAGGACTTCTTAAAGAGTTTATAGGGGTTCTTAATAACAATACCCATAACCTCAAACTAACCATGGACATCAACAGAGAAAGCATTATGTTTTTGGATGTCAAAATTCTGAGTGAACCTAAAAACATTCTCTTCACAGCCCTACACCGTAAAGAAACAGCCACCAATAGTGTCTGGAGAGCCAATCAGCCCAACTCTCTCATTGGAGGCATTCCTGTGGGACAGTTTCTATGAGTTCAGAGGTACTGCTCCACAGAAGAAGTGTTCAAGAAACATGCAAGCCTGATGAAAACGAAAGAGTGTATAGCAACAAGCTCATTAATAAAGCCTACATAAGAGCAAAACATACCATGAGAGATCACATTCTGACAGACACAAGGCCAGCACCTCAGATGAATACAATTATTCGTTTCATAGGCACATACAACAGCCAATGGTACATAGCCACCAATATACTATACACTTTCATGTTCTGTTGGCTGATGATGACCTTAGAGAGGTGCTCCCCAAATACCTATCAGTCACCACTAAGAAGGTCCAAGAATCTCAGGGACAGACTAGTCCATAGTCTTTTCGAGAGACCATCCAGACTCACATGGCTACAAGCAGAACCGATGGGTTCCTATAAGTGCCACAGATGTAAAGCCTATACACACGTATCTAACACAAATACATTCCAAAACTGGAATAAATCATGTGCAGATGTGGTCACCTATGCTCTCCGGCTAGCCCAGGAAAATCTGTGGCTATCTCACAGAAATGCTGCAACATTTCTGTGAGATTTCTGCAGCCAGACCCCCGCCCATCGGATTAACACAGAGGGGCTCCCATGCATTTGAATGGGACTGCAGGGACCCGCGCTGTGTTAACCTGATGGGCCATTAGTCTGGCTGAAGAAATCTCATAGAAATGTTGCAGCGTTTCTGTGAGATAGCCACAGATTTTCCTATGGCTAGCCGGAGAGCACAGGTGACCACATCTGTACCTTCGAGATTGGGAGATTCATCAACTGTCAGACCACTGATGTCATATATATGGTAGTCTGTACCTGTAAGAAAAAGTAAGTGGGGAAAAGTAAACTCCAGTTTAGAAGACGCATTTTAGAACACGTGGGCGCAATTCATAACAAACTTGAAACACCAGTATCCAGGCACGTCAACGACTGCCATGGTGGTGATGTAAAACACCTTACCTTCATAGGGATAGACCAGTTTTCTATGTGTGTCCGATGAGGTGACTGGGATACTAAACTCCTCAAAAAGGAGTTAAGATGGATTTATATGCAAAATACACTTTATCCCAATGGCCTCAACGAAGGCTTCCCGACCACGGACTGAGGTAAGCGTGCTACGCGCCGAGGCTGAGGTGCCACACGGATCCTCACAATTCCCTGTGGTAGCAATTCCCCCAGTCTAGGGAGCCAGCAATGTAATGTGAAGTTATTTGTGATCTGTGTGTAGTCACTGTAATGTGCAGTGAGTGTCAGCCCTGTAAAAGTAAATGGGGCTTTGGAACTGTGAAGTACTTCTGTGTTATCCTTTCTATGGAAGCAGTCTCGGTAACTCACTTAGCTGAGCTGTTCCATAGAAATGAGAGGATTGAGACAAAGGCTGGGAGCGGAAAGGTGTCAAGACGGTGAGTGGGGAAGAGTGGACAATCAGGTCTGGTGATGGGCTCTTCGCAAGGAGAGCCTTTGTTCCCTGCAGGCTCTGTCGCTCCTACCCAGTGGGAGGTATTGAGTGCATTAGCATGACCCCTCCTCTGACCAGTGCAGCCGGCCAAGCCCCTGGCTGGGGATTGGCTGCACCATCTCAATCCATGCTCTGGTTGGTCGGCGGCTCCTTCTCCATAGTAAAGATAGCCACGAGGGCTATGTAAGGAGCACTGCTGATCAGAGCAACAGAACATCTTTGGATCTTGACGGAGCTAGAGTACAGCTGGCAGCAAATTCAACGTTGCTATTGAGCGAATAGCACTTTGGACACCTGGAGAAGAAGCAGACAGGGTAATCCTACTGAAGCAGGCGCCCTGCACCTAGTGAGGCTAGGGTCTTCCCCCAGGTGATGAGTGTATGCCATTCCTGTGTATTTTGTGTATTTGCTGGTTCTGCCTGAATAAACTCTGTTTATTCAATGACTTTGTCCTGTGCTTGGTGATAGTGATCCCGGAAGGTTTTGGTGTTAAACGTACTGGTCTCCCGTGACAAAATCACTGACCTGTATAGATCCCCTCTGAGGAAGACGATGATATGGTGGCATTAGAGATATAGCTAAAGGCAGTGTTTACGTTCGCTAGTCTTTGTACTCATCCATACGCAACTACAACCAACACCAATGGTAATATGGATCTACACCGACTAATCCGTGTATGCCTCAAAGCACTGCCAATTTGCCGGCATACACCATAGATGTTGCTAGGCAGTTTATCTCAGTTGTGCTCTCTCACTGATTCACTGAGAGCTGCAGATTGATACAACAAGATACATAACTGCACGATGCACGAAGGGCAGAGGCGCCGATTCTACACGGACCTGGTTAGAGTGTAATTATATCTACACACTTGCTACACTGTCTCTATGTTCCTATCTCCCAAATCCCCTAAATAACTACCAAACAAAGCCAAGTATATCGGTGAGATACACCGCAACGTTGTAACCTTTTGGGAGCACTAGAAATACAGTATAGGAGTATCCAATGGGAGTACTGTGGTTTCCTGCCACTAGCAACAGCACACCTGTAACCCAATACAGTATACTGGCATTCTAAATAGCAGACAGTTATATTATCTGCCCTTCTGACTTATATAACTTATTTCACTGATCAGTTTGGCAAAACACCATTTTATTTCTGTATATTACCCCATCCCACTCTGTTTACAGGCTGACCAATTTTATTGTATGTGTCTAGTAATACAATTAAGTGTTAATAGCTTTCCATATATTCCCCTGGTTGCTGGGAGTTTAAGTACCAAACATTGGGATTCCTTTTTCTCCTCTTGGTTTGTCCTATATTGAACAAGCCCCTAAATTTCCTAAGTCTCCTGCGTTCTGCCTTTACCATCTCAGTATAATGAAGATCACAGGTTCAAACCCAGTCACGGACAACAACTCAGTCATCGGGGCAGACAATACCAGTGATGTTGATTGGATGAGTGAGCGAAGCAAAGACATGAACTCAACACTGTGGCCACTTTGGATGTGTGTTTCATTTCTCTGCACTTTTGTTCGTGTTCTCTCTCCACAGACCAAACGCCTGATCGATTCTGATGAAATGTAGAGGGCACCTTTCTGCCGTCCGAACTCAGATCTGCCACGAGTTTCTACCATCGGTGCAGCCCCCATCCGGGAATAATTGTTGTTTTGCGCTTTGAAGGGATAAAAAAAAAATTAGGCAGTTACCTCACCGGATTTTTCATACAAAACATTAATTCTATTATTTTGCAATTTGTATGACATTTTTCAGACCATTTGCCTTTAACCGTTTCAGAGAAATTAAGTATTTAAACTGAAAATAAATTGGTAACCTTGGTAACAAACAACACTACAACAATCTGTAGGTGGCAGTAATAATTATTCACTGTGCAGTAGATTTGTGATCGGTGTTCCCCGGTACCCACGTGTCAGTATAGCTGCTCACACATCAGGGCCTTCTTGAGAATAATTAGCCGTGTCGGTTATTTTTGGTTTTGCAACATTCGGACAGTTTGTTGCGAATGTGATGATTACATGGAAATGTTTTGCCGTTTGTGACATTATATTATATTATTCCTAGAAATGTTTTAGTGTTTAACGTTCCTTTCGTAGAATTGCAAATACCACACGTCTGCCTTCCTGGCACAATGAAAGAAAATAAGAACCACGCTGGGTTCCACGCACGAGATTATAAATATATTAGTACAGCGCCTGCATATTGCCTTATTGTGTGTTGATCTACATAAAAGGGATTTCCCTTCGTGGTTAAAATTCTTGGGTAAGTCTTTACAGAAAATGTTTCCTTCTATAGGCAGTGTAATATCGAAACTCGGTGATAGCCATGGTGGTTTATCTTCCATCCTTCGAGATCTTACACCTATAAAATATATTATAATAGCCATCATTATATTTGTAATTATAAGGAGGTTATTATCTTTTCTTCCTAAATGAAAGAAGAAGAATAGCACAGAATGAGAGACGACTTAACAACTTGTTATGTTCTGGGCCATATTCCTAGACATGTTCGTACTACTGTACATTCCTCCAGCAATTTAACATATTGAAGACTTCTCTCCCAAGAGCAGAGCCACAGTCATTCTATACTGTATAGACAGAAATGTTACTTTTAAATGTATGAAATGTGATGTTTGCCCTGCCAGATCCTAATAATCCCTACGGAAACCTTTATTAGGTTTTCAAAGCTGTTGTTCACGGAAAAGAAACCATCCCTGGCATACGGCATATTGTACTCATCATAAAGTGTGCAATGTTTGTTGTCCCACGAGATGAGCTCAAGTGAAGCAAGCATCTCTAATACGCCATTACCTCGGGCTTACAGTGCATCAATCTGTCCACAGATAATGACAGTTCACAGGAAATCTCTCTGGATATCCCCCACAATAACAGATTTTCTCTATCAGAAACCCCCTGGAGGCAGTGAGACCATCTTCTAAGTTAACACCTTGAGGCACCCTGCTTCCACGGAGCCTGAAAATAAACTACAATGTTTTTGGGCCGCTGAGAGGTTTGCTGAATATTTCTGATCAGCTTCGTTTTAAATGTGTTGATAAAATCTGAAGTGTTTTTACTCATACAAGAGAAGAGGGTGATTGACGTAAGCGTTGTTAGTCATGGTGCTTATAACTGGCATGTCATGACGAAGAATTATGCTATTATTGACAACAAACAAAACTTTATCGACAACGCATCGTGGACAATGAACACTATCCACAACTCTAGAACAAAGATGACAAAGAACAGTGGACACTAGTGTAAGAGATCTAAAGGAATGAGAAGGGGAGATAAGACACCGAGAATGGAAGCAATGGACACATATTAGGCTAAAGTATAATATATTAGCAAACTAGTTATAAAACAAGAAACAGTTTATAAACACCCAAGGACATAAAACTAAGTAATAAAAAAATAAAAACATAGTGAATATAAATCAATCCAATTAAGCCCCAAAATGATGGATAAGATTGGCGCAGGGAAGACTGGAGAGAAGTATAATTAAATTCATTAAAACCCAATTAAACAATAAAATGACTTAGGCCAGTGTCAATGTTTAAACCTACAGGTTGCAGAGTTCCTAATGGGAAAATCCGGAAGGTTTCCCTTTGGGACCAGGTTCAACGTCGTTCGCCACCTCTCCAATTTGGAGGAACATGTTCTAATGCAACAAATGTAGTTCCCGCGGGATCAGCGTTGTTTATAATGGAGTGGGGCATTGACCTTCTGGCCCTATACTGATGTTATGAGGGTGTTCTACAACCCTACTACGCAACGTCCTAGTCATCATCCTAATGTATTCATTAGCACAGGGGCAACGTAGGAGGTAGATTACAAAATCCGTCTTACAATTGATAAATTCCTTAATATCAAAACGCTCGCCACTCTTCTCTGATTTAAAGTTAGCCGTTTTCACACCAGGTGTACACGCTTTACACTTGGAACATGGAAAGAAACCTTTTGGTTGAGTCCCTAGGCAAGTGTCAGCTTTATTAGTGAGACCCTCACTAAATACACTTGGGGCTAGCTTACTTTTCAAGTTTGGTGCTTTGGTAAAAATGACACGGGGATTCTCTGGTGAATATTGTGCCAGAATATCATCTTTCAGGGGAATATTCCAATGTTTCTTAATATCATTCTTAATTTTATATGAAGCCCGGTTAAACTGAGATAAATGGCACAAAATTTACTTCTGCTTTGTTTCTATTTCTAATTCTTGAATCTTGTAGGATGATTTTTCTATCCAAAAGCCCCCCCCTTCTCTTTCGCCATTTGAATATTTTCTTTAGAGTAATTCCTTTCAATAAACTTTCTTTTCAGTATAGTGGTCTGGTCATTATATACATTAATATCAGTACAATTTTTGAGTATACGTCTAAATTGACCATAAGGTATAGTCTCAATCCACTTTCTGTGGTGCCAACTTGAATTTAAAATAAAATTATTGGTGCCAACTGTCTTAAAGAAGGTTTTAATTTTTCCAGCATTGTCTTCAATATATAAATTTAAATCTAAAAAGTCAATACTGGCCTTATGATGAGTATATCATATCATATCATATGATGAGACAGGGTTAAACAACTTACCTCGATTTTGGGCAATAAAGCTGTCCTAGTGAGGGAAAATCGTAGTTTGATATACACTTTATACTGTTAACATACAACAATAGACTGCTACTCACACTACCTAATTGCAAATGAATGCATTTACAATCCCACTGTTAATAGTCAGTGGATATCGCATGAACACAGTAACCGCAGGGGAAGACAGGGATATTCTCTGACTATCGACACTAATATAGTAATTCAGACAAATATCCCTTCTCTCCTCTCCACCACTCCTCTGTGGTGAATTTTATATATTTTTAACTCTTTAGTGTATAAATAATATATGTAATAAAACTTTTTTGTTTTTTCGTCGCTCACAGCTCCCTGTTCAAGGGATCTGACTATCTGGCATTAAGGAGCATACAATTATTATCTGGTAACGAGTGCAAATAGTGGGGTGCTTTGGACCCATTTCTTTTGAGTTCTCTCTGTGTTATATATACAATTTTACCTCCTTTGCACCTACCCTTCCACAATTAGGACTACATAATATAAAGTTGAGCAGTTTTTATAAAACTTTTTTGAAGTATATGTGAAGTCAAGATTCAAATCGTTATTTTTCATATAAAGAAAAACTCCTTCAGTGTGGCCTCATCACCACCCCAAATAAAAATGATGTCATTGATTTAGCACCGCCATCAGAACAGGTTCACACCAACGGGGTTGTTGTTGTAGATGAACTCATCCTCCCATGTGCCCATAAAAATATTGGCATAACTTGGTGTGAAACTTGTTCCCATGGCAGTGCCACATACCTACAAGAAGATATAATTGTTAAACCAAAAGTGGTTATGTTCAAGTATAAACTTGATACAATCAATAATACACGTAATTTGTTCTTGTTTTAAAAGATTTGCTTTATTAAGCCACTTTTTAATTGCTGCACACCCCTTGTCTTGTTCAATGCTGGTGTAAAGTGAAGAAACATCGCATGTCACCCATAGATAATTATGTTTCCACTGTAGGCCCTGAAAAATATTGAATACCTCAGTGGAATCTTTGAGATGAGGGGGGAGGGCTGGCACATACATTATTCTTGTACAAAATAATCAAGATATTGTTACAAATTCGAGATGAGAGTTAATTCCTGAGATAATAGGTCTCCCAGGTGGCTCCTGTATATTCTTGTGTATTTTAGACGAAAAAATTAAATATTGTGAGTTTTAGGTATCTATTGCACACAAAAATGAATTTGGTCTTATCGAGAATTCCCAAGTCCTTACCCTCCTGTTCTGATAGTTATTGTTTTGTAGGGTCCTTTTTAAGGAGAACATAGGTTTCTCTATCATTGAGATTCCTTGATGCTTCCATTAAAATAATACTCTCCAGTCATAATCACCGTACCTCTAATCTGATCATCTTGTTTAACGACATCCATTTTTTCTTCTAATTGTTTTTAAGGCCATATATTCTTTTTTTATTAAGATTTGGTTTAGATTTTACATCATTAGTTAAAAGTTTCTCGAAATCATCTAAGACTAGGCGATGAAATGTCTGTAGAAAATTACCCGTCTTGATAATGATAACAAGTGGATTTATTTTTAAAACGAGTATGTTTAAAACACCTGACTCCGTTTGTACGGGGTTCCCCGGGTTATACTGAGGCTCCAAATTCCTTTAAAAAAAGTTTGAGAATACTTGGACAATTTGATGACACAATGCACAAATTAATGGCATTTCAAATGCTGTTTTCTCCTGTGTTGTAATCCTGTGTTATGAATCTTTTTAGTATTACCGGTAAGTTTAATCGCTCATCCCACAATGCAGTTAAAAATATAGAAATGTCCTAGTTGAATACACTATAAAATACACATTAATATATTCACTCATAGCTTTGGCATCATAGCATGACTGAATAAGTTATAAAATAAAACATTTACCGATCATATTCTCACATTGTGTCTTCCCTGTGGGATGTCCGTCTAGTACAAGTTTTAACATTTGAGGAGGGCGTTGGAAAATCCAGAAATGGCTGAAAATGTCCAATATTCCACCGCAGAATTTGAAACCTGTGTAGAAATTAGAAGCCATTACAAAACGTGAAGCAAAAGGAAAAAAATCTCCAAATTGAAGAGATGTTTGTTCTTATTCTTCCACTAATGAGAAAAATAGTGGTAAGTATTGTCTTACCAGGTGAGAAGTTTCCGGAGGTTCAGGCTTTTACATAACTCACACGCCACGGATATAGACTCTGATCTGTATAACATTAGCCGTTAAGAGGGTACAGAAAATATATACGTGTCCTGTAATTATTGCACATATGGGTAAGGGAATGCACAGGAACTGATTTACTGTACTTTTTTCCATAGGGACCCACAAGAAACTCCCTATAGTGATAGTTTCATCATTAGGAATGGGGCTAAAATACTGGCAGTGGATAGATGCGTCTTCTACCACATAAAAGAGCACCCCAAGTTAAATGTCCCCCTTTTTTAGCACGGGCTGGAAGCAGGGGGTCTCCGGAGATAACCCTTGTTAATTTCAGCTCTGGGGACACATTGTTTCCTGAGATACTTAGCAGGGAAGGTGTTACTGGTACGTCATGGAGGTTTAAATCCCCCATATAACTAACACCCCTAAAGTCTTTGAAACACCAACAGAAAAAAGCATTAAATATCACTGTGTGTGAGACACCAGCATAGAAGTACAATAAATAAAATAGGTATTTTTACACAACGTCACGCTTTTCAGATTTGAGGACATTGGGTGTGTTAAGGGTTGTGCCGCTCCCTGATTATAATGTAATGGAATGTGCATGCTTATGTTAGACAGGTCCAGGTGTGCCCTGGGCTATTTCTTATCTTTTTTCGCTAGAAGGAAATAATCTCTCAGTCAGCTCCGGGAGACCAGTCAGCATCATAAACTGACCTTAAAAAGGTAACATAATAGTAAGAACTTAGTGAGAATAAACTGGGGTTGTGAGGATTAACCCCTAAACTGCCTGCAGGGACCTGGACTGACTGTTTGGGGTTTTAACTTTTTAGCCAGGGTGCTACATACACAATAAACCCACATGGTGCCAGCTAATACAAGTGAGGGAAAAGAGAAGAGAACTACCTTCCTACATAGACACCAAGAGACACAAGCTAATAATGCCTCACAGCGTTCAATTCAGGGCACAGCTGGGCTTGGGGGAGAAGCTCCCTTATACATTATAAGCTTGTTTATTAGCACAAAGCCATATTTATTTATTTATAAAAAAAATTACCAGGAAGTAATACATTGAGAGTTACCTCTCGTTTTCAAGTATGTCCTGGGCACAGAGTAAGACAAATAATACATGGTTACAAATAAAGTTACATAATGAGCAGGGTATACATTATATACAAGACATTGCATGCACAGTTAAAGATAATTTATATTATGGGCGTATGAAACAGTTACAGACCGGATTAAAATGTGTGACAGCCTTAGATTTTAAAGAACTTAGACTGGTGGTGGATGTGAGAGTCTCCGGTAGGTTGTTCCAGTTTTGGGGTGCACGGTAAGAGGAGGAGGAGCGACCGGATACTTTGTTGAGCCTTGGGACCATGAACAGTCTTTTGGAGTCAGATCTCAGATGATAAGAGCTGCATGTGGTAGGGGTGAGGAGCTTGTTCAGGTAGCTGGGTAGCTTACCCATAAATAATTTGAAGGCAAGACAGGAAAGGTGAACTTTGCGCCTAGACTCGAGTGATGACCAATCTAGTTCTTTGAGCATTTCGCAGTGATGTGTGTTATAGTTGCATTGGAGAACAAAACAACAAATTGAATTGTAGAGGGTGTCAAGTTTGCTAAGGTGGGTTTGAGGTGCCAAGCCATATACTATGTCTCCATAGTCAATAATTGGCATTAGCATCTGCTGTGCGATACGTTTTCTGACCAGGAGACTTAGGGAGAATTTGTTCCTGTAAAGTACCCCTAGTTTGGCATAGGTCTTGGTTGTCAGGGTATCAATGTGCATCCCGAATGTTAAGTGGGAGTCAAACCATATGCCCAGGTATTGAAAACTAGTAACAGGAGTTAGGGTGATGTTAGTGTTGGTTGTAATCTGGAGCTCAGTCGCTGGAAGCATTAAAAATTTAGTCTTGGTCCCAAACACCATTGTTACAGTCTGGTCAGTGTTTAAAAACAGTTTGTTTTGGGAAATCCAGTTTTCGAGTCTGAAAAAGTCAGACTGAAGTATGTGTTCAAGGTCGGGGAGGCTATGGCTGTGTGCATATAGGATTGTGTCATCTGCATACATGTGTATTGAGGCTTCCTGACAAGCTGAGGAAAGATCATTGATGAACACTGAGAAGAGTAGGGGCCCCAGAACAGAGCCTTGCGGGATGCCACAGGTGATATTCAGGAGGTTAGAGTTAGAGCCAGAGATGGACACATGTTGGGATCTACCTGATAGGTAGGACAGAAACCAGTTTAAAGCATGCTTCCCTATTCCAGAGCTCTGGAGTTTGTTAAGCAGGATAGCATGATCAACAGTATCAAAAGCCTTTGCAAAATCTAGGAATACTACACCAGTGAGTTGACCCCGTTCCATTCCACACTGGATTTCATTGCAAAATTTTAGCAGGGTAGGTACGGTAGAGTTTTTGGGGCGAAAGCCAGATTGGAATTGGCTAGGGAAATTTGTCTTGTTATAGTAATCGCTTAATTGGGAGTGGACACATTTTTCCATGACTTTGGATAGGATTGGGAGAAGGGAGATTGGCCTGTAGTTTGAGACAGTGTTTTTGTCCCCACTTTTGCAGATTGGGACAACTCTGGCAGCTTTCCAGGTCTTAGGGATATGGCCTGCAGACAGAATAGAGTTGACTATGGAAGCAATTGGTTTGGCAATTGCTGGGGCACCAAGTCTTAGGAACCTAGATTGTAGTAAGTCAGGTCCACATTGGCTGCTTAGTTTTAATTTGAGAAGCGCTTGTGTAATCTCCTCTTCGGATACTGGGCCAAATTGAAAATTGTGGGCAGTGTTGGGAGGGGGTGGGGCTATAGGGGTACTTCCAGGGTGAGATTCAGGTTTGTGGTTCGGGTTGCGTTTCGCTAATAAGTTAGTAGCACACCCCACAAAGTAATCATTGAATGCATTTGCAATGTCGGTGGGGTTTGTCAGAGTAATATCGCCCTTAGTGATATTACTTGGCTGTTGATGGTTAGGAGGCTGGAATATGTTGTTGATAACCTTCCAGAAGTTAGCTGGTTTTGATGTGTTCTGGAGGAGATATTTAAGACAGGGTAAGGAATAAAATTGAGAATATCCACAGTGCAAGATAACAAATACCTCTACGTGTCACTCATGATGAGATTTATTTATTTACAAAAAGAAGAAAATGACCTGGTATCGATTGATGTTGCGTCACCATCATTGAGCATCAGGTGGGTCTACAGGCAGGACATCTTTTGGGGGGGATTCTAGGATTGATAGGATTGGAGTACTCAACTCCAGTGCTCAAGACCCTCCCAACAGGTCTGTTTTTCAGGATATCCCTTCTTCAGCACAGGCAGCTCAATCAGTCCCTGCTTCAGCACAGGTGGCTCAATCAGAGCCTCAGTCTTCGACAGAAATATATATTTTTTTGATGCAATTTTTTGTTCCTGGAATTACAGTGGACAGTTATGGGGGCTAGGCGTGCCCCTGCATATGCCAATGTGGGCTGTTTGAAGTGATGCTGTGTCTGCATGTTTAATTTCTCATGATATACTATTTTCGATGTGAATTAGGTATATCGATGATATACACTTATGTTGTGTAAAGGGCCAGACAGAATTTCAAAGTCCCATTTAACAGGAAAGATTCACTGTAAAACTCACTTATACAGTGGATAGAGCCTCTGTTAGTTTTCTTGACCTTTACATTACAAAAGGCAGCTATGGATATATTCATACTCACACCTTCTGTAAAAGCACAGCCATCAATATGTTATTAATGGCTGAGAGCCCTCAGGCGCTACCACTCAAAGAGTACACCCCTGGGACAGGTCATAAGAGCTAGAAGGAACTGTTCCAATAATATGTTTGAGTAACAAGCAGCTGAAGTAATATTTCTTGGGTAGAGGCTGTAATATAATGACGGGGGGCTCAACTCCAGTCCTCAAGCCCCCCCCTAACAGGTCAGGTTTTCAGGATATATTAGCTTCAGTACAAGTGACTCAATAAGAGGATCAGTCAAAGACTGAGCCAGCTGTGCTGAAGCAGGGACAGATTGAGCCACCTATGATGAAGCAGGGACAGATTGAGCTACAGTACCTGTGCTGAAGCAGGTATATCGTGAAAACCTGACCTATTCGGGGAACTTGAGGACCAGATTCGAGCTCCCCTGATGTAATGGATATTGATAGAGCATATCAGAGAGCCAAACACATGGATAGGGAAACACTGTTAGCAGATAGACATTTACTATGTGACTGATAAAATGATAAGATTTATTGTTACGTACAGATGCAACGAGACTTACAGTTCCGGAGCCGCGGTTAAAGCATAAAGCCGCAGCTCCGGATATAGTGTCTTCCGCGTCAGCGCTGCGGGGCGCCATGCTTCCGGATTACACTCTCGCAGCATTAATCCCCTGGTGCCAGGGACAGTTATGTTTGCTACATCTGTACGATGCTAATCTTCACTCTCACAGTCATTTGAGATCAGCACTGCACTGGCATTTATTAAAAGAAGATGATGGTCTCTGAAAACCTTATCGGAAGGATCTTGCACAGCCTGGAGACTCTCTGACAAAGTTAAAGAAAAGTTAACCCAAGTGATTTAGAAGGCGCTAAGACACAGTATAGTGAATACAGGCAATAATATGTAAGGTGTTCAAAAAAATTCTCAACCTTCACAGGGAAATTTGTACGAATTCCCTCATAAGCAGTAGTAGATATTCAAATTGTGATGGCAGCGATATTCAGGAACACCCCAAAAAAGAAACTCAATAATAGTGTAATAAAATCACACAATGATGACTTATTAAAATCTTGGCTCATATGAATCTTCTACTTACAAGAAGTAAGTGAAGAGTCAGCGTTTAGCAGGATAATGGAGAATCAGCATTGATCAGGAAAGCAGGATTGGATATGTTCTTGTTCAGAGTTGTGGTCATGTAAAAAAATATATCAAGAGAAGACCATAGTGTGGACCAATTGGCACAGGTTTATAAAGTAAAAAACATAAGAAATGTACTCACAATATGTACATCAAGTGTAGACACATAAAGGTATCTTTTGCGGCGGGGTGAGAGTCTGGTCTTTCAGTGTGAAACCTCCTCGATCTGTCCGTGGTAACCGGCGTCTGACGTCACATCCTTCTGAGACGGACTGCGAGGACAGGAGCGGATGGTAAGGTGGCACAAAAAGACTCTTCACCACGATCTTGGAACAGGAACGGTCGCATGCGGTGTACAGGCTTAGCTCTACGCGTTTCGCTGATCTCACAGTCAGCTTCCTCAGGAGATATTGCTCCTGAGGAAGCTGACTGTGAGATCAGCGAAACGCGAAGAGCTAAGCCTGTACACCGCATGCGACCGTTCCTGTTCCAAGATCGTGGTGAAGAGTCTTTTTGTGCCGCCTTACCATCCGCTCCTCTCCTCCGCTGTACCGGAAGCAGTCCGTCTCAGAAGGATGTGACGTCAGACGCCGGTTACCACGGACAGATCGAGGAGGTTTCACACTGAAAGACCAGACTCTCACCCCGCCGCAAAAGATACCTTTATGTGTCTACACTTGATGTACATATTGTGAGTACATTTCTTATGTTTTTTACTTTATAAACCTGTGCCAATTGGTCCACACTATGGTCTTCTCTTGATATATTTTTTTACATGACCACAACTCTGAACAAGAACATATCCAATCCTGCTTTCCTGATCAATGCTGATTCTCCATTATCCTGCTAAACGCTGACTCTTCACTTACTTCTTGTAAGTAGAAGATTCATACGAGCCAAGATTTTAAAGTTAAAGAAAACACAGCAGGCTTGTAAATATAGGAAAGAGGTCTTGTCACTTATATAGCATATGTCCTCATGCAGGAGTGTCCATACATCATCACATAGGAGCGTCCATACGTCATCATGCAGGAGCATCCATACGTCATCAGATCAGCTGTGTAGCCTCCACGGATCCAGTGCTACGAGCTCAGAGTCCGAGGATCTGGTGCAGAATTACATCAATGGGTCTTCTCAGCTCTCACTGGGACATCATGGAGCCAACTTTCTATATTAATTATAAGCTATACGTTTGTGTGTTTTTATTACAACTATCTGCCATTCACTTCCGGTGCGCTGTGTCTCTTGTTTCGTTGTAAATATAGTAAGTCCACAAACATATTTTGGAGCCCCCATAGAAACAATCGCTTCAGTGTGCGCAGTTTCAACTGTTGAAAGTCATTTATTTGATTACACGTGTGATAAAAAATATGTTGGCAAGACATTAAAAAAATGATGTGAGGATTACAAGTTTGGAACGAGTTCATTATACCCCAATGTCTAAACATGACCATCATTTTCATAAAGGAGATGTTGATTGTTTAACATTTTGTGAAATTGACCTTTCCCTTGGGCACAAAGGGGTGCAGTGATGTACCTAGACATGAGCGGGCCCCCGGGCAAAATAACATTTCAGGGCCTCATTAATACTGACTGCCATTTCTATCTTCCTTCCCCATTCTCTCTCATCATCCCTCCCTCTCCATCATTATCATCTCCCCCCGTTATACTCATCTCTCCTCATAATCAATCATCTCTCCCTCCTCTCCCCCTCATCATCACCATCACCTCTCCCCTCCTCATAATCAATCATCTCTCCCTCTCCTCATCACCATCACCTCTCCCCATCATCATCAATTCTCCCCCTAATCATCACCTCCCCCCTCCTCATAATCAATCATCTCTCCCTCTCCCCCTCATCATCTCCATCATCACCATCACCTCTCCCCCTCATCATCACCCCAAGAGTGGGGGCCTCCGGGATGCAGCTACGCCCCTGCCCGGGTGACTTGGATACAGCATTATTAAAGAGAGACAATTAATGAATCTTTTGATAAGCATTAAAGTCTTAACAAAGGATTCGCATATAGTTCTTTTATACGATTTTAAATCATTGTGAGTCTGGCACTTATATTTGTGTTTTTATTGTTATAAATGAGACATCCGGATTCTATTTGTGGAATTAAAAAAAATCCAAATGGAACATGCGCCGACGGCACCGGAAGAAGACGATCCTCTTTGGCGTAATACGCGCTGGGCGTCCATGTGCAATGGGCAGAATCTCGCTGCTGGAGAGGAACCCATATCAGCGGAAGCCATACTGTGCTATACAGCTCCGTCTATTCATCCATTTACTAGTTCAGATTAGGGACATTATTTGCTACCACCACTATACAGGGATTTCTGCCTATTATGTTTATTTTGATGATGTAATTTACCCAGCGAGCCCGTTGTTTTGTTCTGTGGGTATCGGTGTGTTATTATTTACTTTGTTTTTTGGGTGATGGTGGTAGCATTAATGCATTTACAGGGGCTTTTAATGTAGGGTTAATTTTCTAACTTTTAAAGATAATGTTTGGCTTCACTATGCTGATTATTCTCATAAAGATATAGATATTATCTGTGATCATGGGTGAAAGAGTAAGCCGTCCAGCATAAACTTCTGTAAATATAATTTTTCTGATTATACTGGTTAATCTAACACAGTGCGAGTGATAACTCATGTAATCACCCCCAGTATTTATATATGGCAGCCTGGCAGACAATATGAGGGTATTGCTCTAATTTTAGTAATTTAATCTATACGAAGTGTATATAAACATATGCTCTATACTCACGTGACCGCTAACATGCACCTTACTGCGCTTTCCTTTATACTAGAACTGTATGTTATGCCGGTGCTAATCAGACGTTATAGATGGTCCTTTTCAGCAGACAGTAAGCTGAGCAGAACCAGTCTTCTATCTGACAGGTGACTGGATCTTATACTCAGATCTGTACATTTCTCAGTACTATAGGAAGTAATATATCTCCACACCTGTATACATTTCTCAGTACTATAGGAAGTAATATATCTCCACACCTGTATACATTTCTCAGTACTATAGGAAGTAATATATCTCCACACCTGTATACATTTCTCAGTACTATAGGAAGTAATATATCTCCACACCTGTATACATTTCTCAGTACTATAGGAAGTAATATATCTCCACACCTGTATACATTTCTCAGTACTATAGGAAGTAATATGTCTCCACACCTGTATACATTTCTCAGTACTATAGGAAGTAATATATCTCCACACCTGTATACATTTCTCAGTACTATAGTAAGTAATATATCTCCCCACCTGTATACATTTCTCAGTACTATAGGAAGTAATATATCTCCACACCTGTATACATTTCTCAGTACTATAGGAAGTAATATATCTCCACACCTGTATACATTTCTCAGTACTATAGTAAGTAATATATCTCCCCACCTGTATACATTTCTCAGTACTATAGGAAGTAATATATCTCCACACCTGTATACATTTCTCAGTACTATAGGAAGTAATATATCTCCACACCTGTATACATTTCTCAGTACTATAGGAAGTAATATATCTCCACACCTGTATACATTTCTCAGTACTATAGGAAGTAATATATCTCCACACCTGTATACATTTCTCAGTACTATAGGAAGTAATATGTCTCCACACCTGTATACATTTCTCAGTACTATAGGAAGTAATATGTCTCCACACCTGTATACATTTCTCAGTACTATAGGAAGTAATATGTCTCCACACCTGTATACATTTCTCAGTACTATAGGAAGTAATATGTCTCCACACCTGTATACATTTCTCAGTACTATAGGAAGTAATATATCTCCACACCTGTATACATTTCTCAGTACTATAGGAAGTAATATATCTCCCCACCTGTATACATTTCTCAGTACTATAGGAAGTAATATATCTCCACACCTGTATACATTTCTCAGTACTATAGGAAGTAATATATCTCCCCACCTGTATACATTTCTCAGTACTATAGGAAGTAATATATCTCCACACCTGTATACATTTCTCAGTACTATAGGAAGTAATATATCTCCACACCTGTATACATTTCTCAGTACTATAGGAAGTAATATATCTCCACACTTGGATACATTTTCTACTTTTTGTAAACCCATAAATGTGGAGTCGGAGTGAAAATGAGGAATCCTTTATTTTCTTGCTCTTTGTGTTGTTTATTAACACATTCGTTGCCAGGGCCCGGTCTCACTGGCACTGAATGGGTATAAGAGGTGATTTCAGCGTGTGAAAGTGTAGGTGAGGTGGCAGCGAGACGGCGGAACCAGGTTAGAGCGGAGATTGGGAGTAACCCTCCTCTCTCTGCCAGTGAAAGGGTTAAGGAGAAAGAACAGAATTATAGTACAAAGGACTTGGGATTCCCCCATATTTAAGGTGCAAAGGTTTCTTCTTATTGTCCCGCGTCTGTCCGTCCTCACAGGCCAAATATCTTCGGCTCCACGGAAGATTTCAGCAGCGCATTGCCCGCTCTGACACAGTCACTCAGGGAGGAGCCTGGGGAAAGGGACACGCAGCGTTACTAACGGATAAATGGCCTCGCGCTGCAATAAAACGAGTACGGGAGGAACGGAGGCGTCAACCAATGGGCTCCATCCTATGGGAGTGAAAGAACTGAATCTGCCGCCATTTGTCCCACAGATCTGGAGCCATGTGGTAGTCACAGAGAAGTACAGCGGACAGCATTGCTTAGCATGTGGCATCCACACGTTTACTACTCATTTCAGGGCCCAAAGGTTCCCTATCTCCCCCTCCGTTTCCTTTTCATCTTTCTCTCTCCTGTCAGTTCCACTTTCTCTTCCGTGCCCATTCTTTACCTGCCCTGCACTATATCCATGACACAGCTTCCCCCCCCCTCAGTAACTGCCCCTCTACTCACTGTCTCTCTTTTTCCTGCCCTCCTCCTCTAACCCTCACACCTTCTTCTCCTTCTCACCTGCTCTGGACTTGATCAATGACACAGCTTTCCCCCAGTAACTCTCCCTCTACTCACTGCCTCTCTTTTTCCTGCTCTCCTCCTCTAACCCTCACACCTTCTTCTTCTCACCTGCTCTGGACTTTATCCATTACACAGCATTCCCTCAGTAACTTCCCCTCTACTCACTGTCTCTCTTTTTCCTGCCCTCCTCCTCTAACCCTCACACCTTCTTCTCACCTGCTCTGGACTTTATCCATGACACAGCTTTCCCCTCCAGTAGCTCCCACTCATCTCTCTGCTCTGGACAGGAGGCGTGAAGCCAGAGCACAGCAAGGAGCGTCGCCCACACTGATGCATCAACGCTCTGGGGAGGAGCAAGAGAAAATGTTGATGGAAGTGACAGTATTATCCACACACAGTCTTAGTATTACAAGATCACCGTCCAAACAAGATGAACTCATAAGAGACAGGGAAAATATACACACCAAACTGATGCTGTGTTTGAAGTCTCCAACGTGCCACATATGTTCTTTTACCAAAGATCACAAAACCTTTTGAAGGTACAATCTAAGGACGGGCACTTTCCGTAGTGTTTTGGATTTGGCATTTCACAAATGTAACTTGTTTTCACTTGCAGTTATACTTGGGGCCCAGCAGAACATGGCATAGTCCTGTGCCCAAAGGGGGTGTGAAAAATATAATTTTGACCTACGAGAGGGTGGTGGAGCCTACTTACACAGGAGGGTCCTCCACAAGTCATAGGGGCACGGGACTATACTATGTCTTGGGTTCTGTTAGCCCTATCCCACCTTCTGCCAATAGACAACTTTCAGTGGCGCAGGACATAGCATAGTCATGGCATTTCCAAAATAAATGATAAAATCAATTATAAAAACGATTGGAATAGATGATAATGAAAAAATGTACAAAATACATTAAAAAGATATGTCACCAGAGACCCCAAGTTGTCAACTCCAGTGGTGCCAGTCAGCAGTGAGCATGGCTTCTCCTTTACGTATTCTACAAGTTTAGCTTGAAAAATGGCACAGCCAGTGCCCCCCAGGGATTATTTCCAGCCATGCATTGTCAGCCACCCCAGATGCGTAACCCAACTCAAAAGTTGCCCCATGGTCTTTGTTTATTGAGCCTGGCATAGATAACATATGCTGCTTGCATGGGGGTGCTCCCTCCTTGCTTTGGCAGTAAATGTCTCCATCACTAAGATCTATGTCAAGAATAATACTGCTTTTTTTTTACTAGCTCCCATGGTTTGCAGTGTCAAAGTGTAGAAGAAACAGGCACTCAGGGTGGGGCTAGCTCTTCCCTCCCCCCTAATCAGGGTGAGAGGAATTGGTCCACCTACTCCTCAGGAACCTAGCTAGCTCACACACTCTGACTGTCCAGTCAGACAATCCAACACGAACTGCCTGTCACTGCCACACACTAAATAGAGACAGCCCTGCCCATCATGACATCAGCAGGTATCACCCCTGTGTCTATGCCTTCCACACAGGGTCAGGTGACCTACTTCCACCACTCAGAGCAGGGCTTTATGTGGGGGAAACCCATGATAACTCCTGGCAGCCTGCCCTTACCAGGGCTTGTACCAGGAGGAGGAAAGACATATAGCCCCATTTCTTACCAGGGCTACATACAATATCTAGCAGTGTTTAAATATAGTAGAAGTTCTATAAACTAAGTAGAGAGAAGTTGGAATAGTTGGCGCTTTTCCCCGCGTGTGCCTGTGTAGTGTGAGAGCGGGTCTGCAGACGTCAGCACGCTGAGGGAGGATAACAGGAGAGACTCTGTCTAAATGGGACTTACTTGCTTGTATTTATCTGCACTGTTGTAAGTAGGATTCTGGTTTTAACCACCACATCATCTTCAACAGGCCTACTTCTCCTTTTTATGGAACGGAGTGTCCATTTCATGTTTTAATAAATCAGTTTAATTGTTTTTTCAGCCTTGTTTGTTTGTGTTACATGTTATGTGTTGTTAAAGTTATTTGTTTGTCAGTTAGTGATGTTAGTCTGAGTTGTGTGTTTGTTTGTATAATTTAGCAGTATACTGTACACTATGATATCTCTTTGTGTTTAACCCCACATTTCACGGGCGTTATCTACGGAGCCACCAAGTCGATCCGGATGAATGGGACTAGACCACCTTAAGGAGTTTAACCCCTACCAGTACATCTGGACTTTCACTGGACTATATCTTGCAAGGCGCCGGTCTGTATTTTTTCTCATTGTATTGTGTTCTGACTTTGTTCAGTCAGTATTATTCGGCTGCCTACCTCAATATATTGAGTTTCTTTGTGTTCTTTATAATTATATTTTTGATCACGGGCACTAATTTTGTGTGTATTATCCATGAGCGCTATTTAGCACCTTCTCTTTATTCTGTTTAATGAGGAGAAAAGGTGATGTGGGAGGAGAGAGTATTTCCCCATCTTTCTATTTCTCTATATTCTCTTCCCAATAAATCTTCCCTGGAGATCGCCTTCAGATGCACGGTCAGCTCTGACCTTGAGTTAGTCCCTTGACCTCTCTCTCTCCTCAGGAACCAAACCATTGGATGCCGATCTTCTCTGATATTCTCGGTCCCTGTGGACTAAGTGCTACGTACAGTAACTTGCCAGCTCTATATAACATTATTGCTATTTGTATTATCAGTATGTACCGCTTTAGGCTTCTTTGCCTCCAGCTCCTTCTCAGATATTCCCAGGACAGAGGCCAAGCCTGAGCTGAGGTTCCAGGAGCCGTCAGCGTTCTGCAGAGAGATCAGCCTGAGGAAGGCAGGGGGTTCCGGCTTCTCAGGGGGGATGTTTAATGCATCTGTGAGAGGAAGAATAGAGACATACATAAATGCACAAACACATGCACGCACACACGCACACACACTATTAAGAGTGCTGCCATCTTTGTTTTCTGATTTACTC
>NC_134483.1:8977868-9037868 GCF_040206685.1 Ascaphus truei
CCCCCAAAACAGAACCCCTTAATGCCCCATTAGTCACACTAATAAGCAACACTCTAGTCTTTCCATCCACTCATTCAGTTTCTCTTGAGATTTGCTGGGGATCAGATGGAATCAGTGGGGCTCAGTAACGGTGATCCCTGGAGACCTATAGTAATGTTATTGGGTTCTTCTGCATGTGAAAGCTGGTGCTGTCCCTGGTGCTGTCCCTGGTGCTGTCCCTGGTTCCTGACCAAAAAACAACCCGTAGGAAACAATGTAACAGTGTAATAGTCTTCCCGATACCATGCGTAAAGCACATGTTTTATTTCTTTGGAAATTACACACAAATCCCCATTTCTTTGTGGCCCCTCAATTGAGGAACCCGTTTCCTCCACTGCACGAGCATCATGCAGGTTCCGAGCGACGCTGCGCAGTGACGTCACGTCACCAAGCCACCGGATTGGTGGAGAGGAGCGGCGCCAAGCAGCAGAGGCTTACCCCAGCACTGAGACACAGGACGGACTGGCACGAAACAGCTGCACCAAGGGCCAGGCGGGATAAAGCACCCAGGCCTCTCCCCTGGGCGTTATAACCCTGATGCTGATACTCGGTCTCCGTTTGCGAGTTGCCATTTTTCTCAGTAGGATCTATGGCATTTGAGGATATTACACTCTGGCGTTTTTTCCCCTTTACTCCCTTCCCAAGGGGAAGTGCGTATAGATCTGCGGATCCACAGGTTTCTGATTTTTGAGATGTAAGCCATTCCTCAATAAATGTATCACTTGTATTCACTTCTTTTATTTATACACTTACCTGATATTTGTTTGCGCTCCCATTTTTTTTTTTTTTTTTTTTAATATCACTACATAACATAATGATGCCCCTTTACAAAGCATTAGTAAGACCACACCTTGAATATGGAGTATAATTTTGGGCACCAATCCTAAGAAAAGACATTATGGAACTAGAGAGAGTGCAGAGAAGAGCCACCAAATTAATAAAGGGGATGGACAATCTAACTTATGAGGAGAGGCTAGCTAAATTAGATTTATTTACATTAGAAAAGAGGCGTCTAAGAGGGGATATGATAATTATATACAAATATATTCGGGGACAATACAAGGAGCTTTCAAAAGAACTATTCATCCCACGGGCAGTACAAAGGACTTGGGGCCATCCCTTAAGGTTGGAGGAAAGGAAATTTCACCAGCAACAAAGGAAAGGGTTCTTTACAGTAAGGGCAGTTAAAATGTGGAATTCATTACCCATGGAGACTGTGATGGTAGATACAATAGATTTGTTCAAAAAAAGGTTGGACATCTTTTTAGATGGGAAATGTATACAGGGATATACCAAATAAGTATACATGGGAAGGATGTTGATCCAGGGATTAATCCGATTGCCAATTCTTGGAGTCAGGAAGGAATTAATTTTTCCCCTTAATGGGGGTTTTTTTTTGCCTTCCTCTGGATCAATAAGTAAGTATAGATATTGATATAAAGTATCTGTTGTCTAAATTTAGCATAGGTTGAACTTGATAGACGTACGTCTTTTTTCAACCTCATCTACTATGTAACTATGTAACTACAATTGGCTGAGAGGCTGCAGCTTTAATTGAATTGTCAGATAGGAACTGCATGTTTATCACACACTATTGGATTTCTCTCTCGGGTATCTTTCTTTCTCAAACTTTATTGGCTCCATTTGATGCCAAGAACTACTAATTGATTACTCAATGTCATAGCTTAAATGTGAAACAATCAAGCTCTTCATCTGCACATGTGAATAATATAAACATGAAGAGACGTGTCATGTTTTACAAGCTCAGCACACAATGTGTAGAACTCCTGTTGGTGCATCATATGGTATCATAAGTTCTAATATGCAGAACCTACCCTGTTCCACGTTACTAGAATCTCGCTCTTATTCCACACTGTGATCTCTCGCACTCTCACGTACCTCTCCACTTTCTCACGTCTAAGGGGGAATGGCAGTACATTCTTGAAGAGTTCCCCTTTAAACTTGTACTCGAGACAAACATCCCCTTCTTTCTTCTCATCGGCCTGGAGAAGACAAGAAGAGCAGAGATCTGAAATATATACTCTTACCCCGATACAATATATTATTCTGTTCTCTCCTGTCCCTCCGTCAGTGGATGACATGGGGGAATAGGATCCGCCCATCTGAATGTAGGACACAGACTGCTGACCTAATCGAAGCCTTATAAACCCCTCCTATGCCTGCTTCAGGTCAGTTGTACATCTAGCCAAGCTGAACTAGATGCATAGAAACCTCCAATTGGAGTGTGAAGCGTTTGTTGGGAATGACTGCGTGTCTCGTCAGACGTCACGGGAGGTGGGGAGTTAGAGGGATAACGAGGCAGCATTTGTAGACACTCGTGCAGAGAGCTAACTATCCTACGAGATATATATTATACATGGTAATAGACTGATTCACTGTCAGCCTTGCTTCATAAGAGTTTAGCTTAAGGGTTATTACTGCTGTGAAGCGCTATATACACTGTACATTAATAGTTCTATATAAAGACATACATACAGACATACATCAGATGACCCCGCAAACAATGGAAAAATGCCAAAAAAGCTTTACAGATCGTCCTTATCTCCAGAATGTTTGAGTACGGCCTCTGTTGTTGCCCAAATTCCTTGGACAAACGTTTCTTGCCAGTTTGCTCCCCATCTGGAAGAGCTTGCATCCGCTGTTAGGAGAATTCAATTTACCAGTCCTAATGACCGACCCTTTGCTAAATTGCCTTCTGCTGTCCACCACCTCAGTGACCACAGAGTTTCTGGTAGAAGCGGTATTCAGAAGGATTGATCTTATGGTTCTTGTTCCATCTAGACAGAAGGTTGGCTTGAAGCTTTGTTATGTGGAACAGAGTCCAGGTTACTGTCTGTATCGATGCCACAATCTTTTCCAAGAGCGATATATAGTGCGGTGCCAAAGGATGTTGTAGGCCTGTTATTTTCCTCCATAGATGCTTTTTTTTTATGGGGGCAAGTACATCATTCCGTTGCCATTTTGAAGTGTATTAAAAAAAATCTGCATGTTTGAGAGGGAATGGGTCTGCTCTTTTTGTTCCAGAAGAGTCATGAAACACTGATGAAACGCTTGTAATGATTGTGGATTTTTGTGTATTGATGATTGGATGTATTTTGATTGTTGCTTTTTTTTGGTACAAATTCTATTGCATAGCCATTCTTGATTACTTGCAGTACCCAGTGATCTGTACTTGATTGGATCAATGACTCCTTGAACAACTTTAGTCTGCCCCCTACCACTAACGTGTCCAGGAACGGGAGCCGCTGGATCTCAAGAAGGGGCATTTCTGGAGGATGACTGCTCTGTTGCATAGTGTTAACTTCCTCTACCAAATTGTTTGAGGGTCTTGGTCCTTTGGATGATCGGTAGCTTCTAAAAGGACTGTCTCTGACCTCTAGATGAAGTTGGAAAATGAGGTCATCTGTCTTGAGGTAGAAATAAACCTTTTCTTCATGATTATAGTCTCCAAATAGAGCTTTACCCTTAAAAGTGATAGAAATTAGCTTATTTTGGAATGAAACATATCGACGGACCAGGTTTTGAGCCAGAAAGCTCAGCGTGTGGCGATGGATGTTGTGGAAGATCTGGCCAGTAGTCTGGCTGCATCAAATAAAGCATCACAGAGACGTTATAAGGACACTGACATTATAGTGTAGTCTTTCATGATCTTCTGACTAGATGTTCCTCATTGTATTGCTTCTTGAATACTAGAAAATCAGATCATTCATACTAGACAAGCTGATGCAATCATCGTCTTGAGGTAAGCTCCTAAACTGGAATACAGACTCTCTAGTAGGCCATCAATCCTTTGGTCCACAGGGTCTCTGAAGGATGCCGCGTCTTCAAGAGGGATAGTACTTCTTGTGAGTCTCGATACCATAGCGTCTACTTTATCAGGATTTTCCAAATCTTCCTTAGCTTCTGATCTGAACTACATTTTGAATTTATTCATAGATCTGCTATTGCGGTCAAGATATTTCCATTCGCTCGCAATTAAATCCCTTAAACCCTTATGGATCAGAAAGATTTGGGCTTCTTTTTTTTTTAGATCCGTAAAAGATTTGGCCCAGGGTATTAAGGTTTTCCTTTTTCTCCATGAACCCTAGTGTTGATGCCATTTCTTCAATCAGCTTGTTGATATTGCCAAGGTTAAAGTTGGCGTGATCTTCATCGGGGGATGAATGTAGATATGGATCGGATGTACCCTCTTGTTTCGAGTCCAGGCCAGAAAAATCTGACTCCGCTTCACAGGATCTGACGTGTCTGGGACGATTGCTTGAAGACTGTGATGCTCCTTCCTTGGCTTATTTGAATGTTTCAACCATGGAGGTTTTAAACCAATTGAAAAACTCTGACATCTACACAGGTGCTTCCTGTAGCATACAGTAGTTTGCCTGATGCATGTCTAATATAATTTGCCTGGGTACCCTATAGGCTGCCTTTCACTACAGCCCATACAATTTAGAAGCTTAGATTTAACAGCACACTTTCATGGTCTGATGCCAGGGTCCCCAAGGAGAGATACTGGTTTACTTCCAGAAGGGGAGGAGGGATTGAGGATCGACATAGAAAATAAATATTCCAGCACAAATCCGCACTAGAGATAACCTCCCTGCTCCTCCAACACAGTATGAATCCGCAGCTCCTCTTATGTGTTTGTGTGCAGGAGCTGCCGGTCTCGGCTCTCTGGTGCATGGTGCAGATGTCACCAGCACCTCCGCCTATACGAAATTTCCCTGCTCCATGTGGTCATCAACCCCATGTGCCACCCACCAAACCACAGAGCGGGAGGCTCTCTGCTTCTGACTTTAGTGGAGAGAATCAGGTACACTGTGTGTAGGGAGGTGCGGGCGAACAGAGCCTGCCCTTTGTACCCAGCTGGAATGCATGTGTCCACTGTGGTAGTACCTCAGACCGACAGGCCATTCGAGTGTGTCCAGAATGGAGGTAGTTCTGCGCAATGGTGGCACATGGTGGAACTGTCCACCAGATGATGCAGAGAGTGGGCCTCCTTCAGAGTAGGATACAGGCACCTGACCTGAAGAGGGCATAGGAGGGACTTAGAAGGCCTTGAGCAGGTCAGAAGTCTGCATCCTATCTTCAGATGGGCTGAGACCCTCATGTCAACCATAGACACGCAGGGACAGAAGGGAAAAATAATATATTGTATCTGTTTAACAGTTTTAAATTTGAAAGCACAGAAATACACCAGGGACATTCATGCAGCCACCTCTGGGGTGGAATCCTGAAAGCAAGTTTGTGAAACTCTGATCTACATGTCAGCCACTGAGTGATATAAAGCCCGAAAAGAATAATTGTTATTACTGACCAATTACCAGAGGGTCCATGGTGAGGAACATGAAGATCACAAGATAACGTATGGAATGGATTCCCGCCTCAACCTCTCAAATCTGTAAATTATTTATGACCAGCAACTTAAACCCTACACCATACGTCTAGAATTACATACA
Source organism: Ascaphus truei (assembly GCF_040206685.1). Lineage (NCBI taxonomy): Eukaryota > Metazoa > Chordata > Amphibia > Anura > Ascaphidae > Ascaphus > Ascaphus truei. The sequence continues at coordinate 8,983,382 of NC_134483.1, forward strand.
GCCCCAAGTCTCAGATTTATTCTGCCAGTGATGAGAGACGCAGAGACAGAAGGAGAAGACTCTGAGGTTACTATCTCTATGGGATCATTTAATATCTGTGTAACTCACCTTCCCCTTCAGCTGAGCATACACAATAGACCTGTGACCCTGGAAGATTGCACTGGGGGCTTTGGACAGTAGGACGGACTCCAGACCAGGAGGGATGCACCATCTCAGGGTGATGTCCTTCACCGTGGGCTGCAGGGAGCACTTCAGGGCTCGTAGAACCTAAAGAGAACCAGACAAGAGCCCGTTAAAGCAGCAAATCAGTGATACTTGTTTTTTAATATGTTAATTTTTTTTCATATACATTATTTGGATCAAGATGTCCCATGCAGCTGAACTGCAGTTCTCTAAGCTATGGAAACCCATAGATATTAACGCTTAAAATTCTCTTACAAGAATCCTTATCGGGGATAAATAATATGGCCACGTAGCGCAATCTTACTCTGGGGGCCAATAGAAAAACGTGGCACCATCATGAGATACATTGGCAGTTTCTGTTTAGGCAAATTTGGAGTTAGCTTTATTTTTGATTTCATGTACAGACAACAGTAACAAGATATGTATAATATATATATATGTATATTATATATATATATAGCAACTGTAAATATTACTGTATTCTCATTTGCATGTCTTAGACAGGTCTGAAACCCTGTCTTTTCCCATTATTGCCCAGCACACAGCGTTTCCACTGCAGCAAGGGATTCTGGGAAATGACATGCAAATGAGCACACAGTGCCACCTTTTGTCTCAAGCTCGTATTACACAAGCAAATCCTCCTAGTCTAGTCTCAAAGAATGTTCTGCAATATGTAGATAGGATTGCGTGTGAATCAGAATCACATTACTTGGTAATTAAAGCAGCAGTTCAAGCAATATCCTACGTGGTTTTTTTTTTATTTAATAAATCAGTTTGGTACTATGAGATAATACTTGTAGCATTTAAAAAATAAAAATGTAAAAAAATGTTTTAAAGCCTTTTTTCAATGTTTTTAATGTAGGAAGCATTTCCAAAGTGACAGCCCCGTTCCCTTTCTGATAGGCGCCATCTCGAGCCCCGCCCTCTCTCTAGCAGTGCACCAATTGTATCTAGTAACTGCCCAGTCAATCATATTCCAGGAACTACATTTCCTAAAATGCTGTGCAAGAATTGAATTAAATAACCCTGAGCAAAGTGATCGATTACAGGAGAACGAATCGATCGGCAGCTTAGCTTATCACTTGTCAGTGTGCAGATTGTTGTAATGCACATATTGAATGGCAAAATATATATATTTTAAATGGCAGCTTGAACTGCAGCGTTAAATATAGGATGTTTGAGTTCTATAGTAGAGTTCAGGAGGATGGAATGTAATAGGCGTCAAGACAATTAAATCAGTATGACAAGAGAGTCTTTAAAAAAAAGTAATATGTTTAGGATAATAAAGATAGTTTTTAGATAATAGGAAAACAGTTAATCAATATTAAACAAGGGAGGTTTTAAGCCACAGTAAAGATTAATGCTAAGAGCAGACATCTCACAAGAATGTATAGGCGATAAACATATAGAGATGCATTGTTCTACCATGAATGTCTCAAAAATAACTGGTACAGATGAAAACATGTTTTCTTTTGCTGCCAATTAATATTAATTGCTACTGTATGTATCATTTGGCAGGCAGCCAGGAAACCCAGCCAGAAAGAGAGCATTTACGTTTTTTTGAAATAGAATTATTTTTCTGAATGGTTTGGATTAAGGATTTGAATAGTGAATAGTGTAATTGATTTTGATTGGATTGTAATTGATTTTAGATTGGATTAATTGATTGATGGTAATTTATTTCGGTTTACTTGCTTTGTTTTTATTTAATGATTGTTTAGAATAGTTTATTTGATTTGGAACATTGCTTGGCATAGTGTACATGATGCAGATTATTTGCATCATATACACATTGTAAAATGCAATGTTTTTATTGCCATTTGATAGATATTGATTTGGATAGGTGCTGTGTTTTCTTTGGAGATGAGAATATTGTTATTTTGCAATGTGCTATTTTTTTTAAAATTTGGCTGTGATGTGTTTTCATTTGGAGATGTGAGATTTTTATTGGTGCATGTATGGACACTGTACAAATGAATGGGTGAAGGGTGGGTATCGGGGCAGGGTGGCTTAACCCCTTAATTACCTTTGCGGTTATTAACCAATAACGTGATTAAGTGACGCCAGAATGTATTTGCAATGTATTTTTTTGGCAACGGAGGACAGAGGGAACTTGCAGGCTGAGGGGCTTCATATTGCTGAGGTAAGTAGAACTGTATTAATTTTATTATGCTAGTTAATTTGTTTAATAATGGACAAATAATCTATTATCCATATCTGGATAATAGTTATTTTGCCCATTACTGTACCTTATGTGTGTTTGGTGGTGGGGGGACTATTGATTTATTTAAATATAAATGAGAGGTTTATTTTTTTTTTAAATACAGGGTTGGTTCTTTAGGTCTGCGGGAACCTCTGGAGACCACCTGAGGGCCCACGGGTACCAGGCTGCGGACCCACGGGGGACACCTGCGGGGAAGAACCGGGGGCCCCACAGCTGTGGGGGCCCCACAGCTGTGGGGGCCCCACAGATCCGTAGGGACCACCCGCGGGCCCCAATCCCCCATGGGAACCACCCGAGGACCCTCAGACACCTGTAAAGCATGCCCCAGACACCCGCGGGCCCACCCATGGAGACCCCATTTGGGGTGTGCGGGAGCTTGGACGCTATAAAGATGGCGACGACACTGGCATCCGATGCCCCATGCTGGGGCCTGTAACTCGGGAAGCAGGGGGTCCCCGAGCCAGAAATAAATGCGGTTCAGCTCAGGAGACCCCCTGCTCCCGCACAATATTAATACAATTTACATTAATGAAGCTTCATTACCTTAGCGGCTGTCTGCTACAGCAATGAATGATTGTTTATTGGTGTTTTGATACTAGTGTAGCATGAGCACGCGCAAGGCCTCGGCAACCTATACTTACCGAGGTTCAGCCGGCCTCAGGACACGTGACCATGGCAATGCGGTTGCCACGGTAACGTAACGTCAAATGACGCTGTGGGTCACGTAACGTAATGTATAATGTGTGTGAGCGGGGATCCCATGTAATGTATAATGTGTGTGAGAGGGGAATCCCATTGTAATGTATAATGTGTGTGAGAGGGAATCCCATTGTAATGTATAATGTGTGTGAGAGGGGGATCCCATTGTAATATATAATGTGTGTGAGAGGGGATCCCATTGTAATATATAATGTGTGTGAGAGGGGGATCCCATGTAATGTATAATGTGTGTGAGAGGGGATCCCATGTAATGTATAATCTGTGTGAGAGGGGAATCCCATTGTAATGTATAATGTGTGTGAGAGGGGAATCCCATTGTAATGTATAATGTGTGAGAGGGGTCCCATTGTAATGTATAATGTGTGTGAGAGGGAATCCCATTGTAATGTATAATGTGTGTGAGAGGGGATCCCATGTAATGTATAATGTGTGTGAGAGGGGAATCCCATTGTAATGTATAATGTGTGTGAGAGGGGATCCCATGTAATGTATAATGTGTGTGAGAGGGGAATCCCATTGTAATGTATAATGTGTGTGAGAGGGGATCCCATTGTAATGTATAATGTGTGAGAGGGGGATCCCATTGTAATGTATAATGTGTGTGAGAGGGGTCCCATTGTAATGTATAATGTGTGTGAGAGGGGAATCCCATTGTAATGTATAATATGTGTGAGAGGGGATCCCATGTAATGTATAATGTGTGTGAGAGGGGATCCCATTGTAATGTATAATGTGTGTGAGAGGGGGATCCCATGTAATATATAATGTGTGTGAGAGGGGGATCCCATGTAATGTATAATGTGTGTGAGAGGGGAATCCCATTGTAATGTATAATGTGTGTGAGAGGGGGATCCCATTGTAATGTATAATGTGAGTGTGAGAGGGGGATCCCATTGTAATGTATAATGTGAGTGTGAGAGGGGGATCCCATTGTAATGTATAATGTGAGTGTGAGAGGGGATCCCATTGTAATGTATAATGTGTGTGAGAGGGGATCCCATTGTAATGTATAATGTGTGTGAGAGGGGATCCCATTGTAATGTATAATGTGTGTGAGAGGGGATCCCATTGTAATGTATAATGTGTGTGAGAGGGGATCCCATTGTAATGTATAATGTGTGTGAGAGGGGTCCCATGTAATGTATAATGTGTGTGAGAGGGGGATCCCATGTAATGCATAATGTGTGTGAGAGGGGATCCCATGTAATGTATAATGTGTGTGAGAGGGGGATCCCATGTAATATATAATGTGTGTGAGAGGGGATCCCATGTAATGTATAATGTGTGTGAGAGGGGATCCCATTGTAATGTATAATGTGTGTGAGAGGGGATCCCATTGTAATGTATAATGTGAGTGTGAGAGGGGGATCCCATTGTAATGTATAATGTGTGTGAGAGGGGATCCCATTGTAATGTATAATGTGAGTGTGAGAGGGGGATCCCATTGTAATGTATAATGTGAGTGTGAGAGGGGGATCCCATTTAATGTATGATGCGTGTGAGAGGGGAATCCCATGTAATGTATGATGCGTGTAAGAGGGGAATCCCATGTAATGTATAATGTGTATGAGAGGGGATCCCATTGTAATGTATAATATGAGTGTGAGAGGGGGATCCCATTGTAATGTATAATGTGTGTGAGAGGGGATCCCATTGTAATGTATAATGAGTGTGAGAGGGGATCCCATTGTAATGTATAATGTGTGTGAGAGGGGATCCCATGTAATGTATAATGTGAGTGTGAGAGGGGATCCCATGTAATGTATAATGTGTGTGAGAGGGGATCCCATGTAATGTATAATGTGAGTGTGAGAGGGGATCCCATTGTAATGTATAATGTGTGTGAGAGGGGATCCCATGTAATGTATAATGTGAGTGTGAGAGGGGATCCCATTGTAATGTATAATATGAGTGTGAGAGGGGGATCCCATGTAATGTATAATGTGTGTGAGAGGGGATCCCATGTAATGTATAATATGTGTGAGAGGGGATCCCATTGTAATGTATAATGTGTGTGAGAGGGGATCCCATTGTAATGTATAATGTGAGTGTGAGAGGGGGATCCCATTGTAATGTATAATGTGTGTGAGAGGGGATCCCATTGTAATGTATAATGTGAGTGTGAGAGGGGATCCCATTGTAATGTATGTGTGTGAGTGGGGGATCCCATTGTATTGTATAATATGAGTGTGAGAGGGGGATCCCATTGTAATGTATAATGTGTGTGAGAGGGGATCCCATGTAATGTATAGTGTGTGTGAGAGGGGGATCCCATTGTAATGTACAATGTGTGTGAGAGGGGATCCCATTGTAATGTATAATGTGAGTGTGAGAGGGGGATCCCATTGTAATATACAATGTGTGTGAGAGGGGATCCCATTGTAATGTATAATGTGTGTGAGAGGGGATCCCATGTAATGTATAATGTGTGTTAGAGGGGGATCCCATGTAATGTATAATGTGAGTGTGAGAGGGGATCCCATTGTAATGTATAATGTGTGAGAGGGGATCCCATGTAATGTATAATGTGTGTGAGAGGGGGATCCCATTGTAATGTATAATGTGTGCGAGAGGGGATCCCATGTAATGTATAATGTGTGTTAGAGGGGGATCCCATGTAATGTATAATGTGAGTGTGAGAGGGGGATCCCATTGTAATGTACAATGTGTGTGAGAGGGGATCCCCTTGTAATGTATAATGTGTGTGAGAGGGGATCCCATTGTAATGTATAATGTGTGTGAGAAGGGGATCCCGTGTAATGTATAATGTGAGTGAGAGGTGGATCCCATGTAATATATAATGTGAGTGTGAGAGGGGGATCCCATGTAATGTATAATGTGTGTGGGAGGGGATCCCATTGTAATGTATAATGTGTGTGAGAGGGGATCCCATGTAATGTATAGTGTGTGTGAGAGGGGGATCCCATTGTAATGTACAATGTGTGTGAGAGGGGATCCCATTGTAATGTATAATGTGAGTGTGAGAGGGGGATCCCATTGTAATGTATAATGTGTGTGAGAGGGGATCCCATTGTAATGTATAATGTGTGTGAGAGGGGATCCCATGTAATGTATAATGTGTGTTAGAGGGGGATCCCATGTAATGTATAATGTGAGTGTGAGAGGGGATCCCATTGTAATGTATAATGTGTGAGAGGGGATCCCATGTAATGTATAATGTGTGTGAGAGGGGGATCCCATTGTAATGTATAATGTGTGCGAGAGGGGATCCCATGTAATGTATAATGTGTGTTAGAGGGGGATCCCATGTAATGTATAATGTGAGTGTGAGAGGGGGATCCCATTGTAATGTACAATGTGTGTGAGAGGGGATCCCATTGTAATGTATAATGTGTGTGAGAGGGGGATCCCATGTAATGTATAATGTGTGTGAGAGGGGATCCCATTGTAATGTATAATGTGTGTGAGAGGGGATCCCATTGTATTGTATTATGTGTGTGAGAGGGGAATCCTATTGTAATGTATAATGTGTGTGAGAGGGGATCCCATTGTAATGTATAATGTGTGAGAGGGGGATCCCATTGTAATGTATAATGTGTGTGAGAGGGGATCCCATTGTAATGTATAATGTGTGTGAGAGGGGATCCCATTGTAATGTATAATGTGTGTGAGAGGGGGATCCCATTGTAATGTATATTGTGTGTGAGAGGGGGATCCCATTGTAATGTATAATGTGTGTGAGAGGGGATCCCATTGTAATGTATAATGTGTGTGAGAGGGGGATCCCGTGTAATGTATAATGTGAGTGAGAGGTGGATCCCATGTAATATATATAATGTATGTGAGAGGGGATCCCATAGTAATGTATAATGTATGTGAGAGGGGATCCCATGTAATGTATAATGTGTGTGAGAGGGGGATCCATGTAATGTATAATGTGTGAGAGGGGGATCCCATGTAATGTATAATGTGTGTGAGAGGTGGATCCCATGTAATGTATAATGTGTGTGAGAGGGGGATCCCATTGTGTAAGAGGTGATAGCGTTAGGAATGAGGGAGATTCCTGTGCAGTAAGGGGGAACGTTGAGGTGAGCTGCTGAATTCTGCGCTGTTACCTTGGGCTGCATCCTCTCCTTCCCAGTGATAAACTCACAGGTCCCACTCGCTGCTCGGGAGACGCCTTTAATGAGAGCTGTGGAGGCTCCTTCACCGATCCCAAACGCAAAGCACCTGCACAGAGGTAATAAGGAGTGAGGCATTATGGGATATGCAAAGTGATGCATGGTGGGAAATGGCAGTAAGGTATTCCGAGGATGCATGTGTGCCAGACGGAGGATTCCTCCTTTTTAGAGGAGAATCCAGCAGCATAGAAAGTGCAGTCATTTAGCCGACATGCTGGAGATGTGACAGGCGCTGACTTGTCAGCTTGGGACTTTGCATGGTCCCCCGGGGAATCCCAGCTTGCCAGGTGCAGAGGCACACATCAACGCTTGCCTGCACTGGGGATTCTTCGGGCACGCTCCGCAACGTGCTGACGCTATATGATGTCAAACCCCACGCGTTTCAGCAAAATTCAATGACTTCATCAGGGGTGATCGATGGACCGATCATCCAGCACACCAACCACTGCTCACTCTAATGGCAAACATCACAAATCTACAACTTGCAAACAACTACCCAAATTTCTACTCATACTGTTACGCTCTTTAGCAGGTGATATTGAAACTAACCCAGGTCCTCCCATTTCAGCTCTGTCCCATGCCCCTGAGAATGCCACCTTTAAATTCCAAAAAGGGCTATCTGTCGCCCATATAAACATTCGGAGCCTGCTGCCCAAACTGGATGAACTAAGGGCATGGTGCCTTATGCATAAACCCAAAGCCATCGTTCTTACAGAAACATGGCTATCCCCTAAAACCCCTGATGCAAATATCGCCATTCAGGGATACTCCATTTTTAGGAGAGAGAGGTCAAAGAGAGGAGGAGGGGTATTATTTTATATTGTAGACACCTTACAATTTACACTGTTAAATTGCCCACCAAATCCACCCTCTTTTGAAACTCTAGTTGGCAAAATCTGCCTCCCCTTTTCTAAGCCCATCTTGCTTGCTGGCATCTACCGCCCCCTAAAGCCCCTCTACAATCCTTGACTGATATCACCCAATTTCTTGGCTGCATTTCCTCTCTGAATGAGAAGAGTGAGCTGCTAGTTCTAGGGGATTTCAACTTCAATTGGCTTGACCCTAAAAACCACAAAATCCAGATACAACTCAAGTCACTTAACCTATCACAACTCATTTCCCAACCCACACGGATAAACCTGAAATCGCATAACCATTCCTTGCTAGACTGGATTCTCTCCTCAAACCCCAGCAGAATCCAATCCTCTGGCATCCTTCCTGATATTTTCAGTGACCATGCAATAGTGTACTGTGTAAGGAAAATTAAACCGCCCCATTCATGCCCTAAAGTTCTCCTCACTAGAACATTTTAAAACTTTAACCCACAACAGTTTTTGGATGACCTTACCAACTGCCCATGGCACAGAATCGATTTAATTCCCGACCCCGATTCTGTGCTCGACTATTTCCAATCCGAGTTCTTAAAACTCTGCGATACCCATGCTCCACTACGCAAAATAAGGGTACGGGGGGCCCCACCTTCCATGGGTTACACCTGACCTTATAGCACTCTACCAGTTCAGGGATGCCTTGTGGAAAAGCTACAAAGTAACTGGCACTACCAAGGATCTCAATCACTACAGATGCATGCGGAACATGTGCACAAGGCAAACAAGGCATGCAAAAGCACAATATTACTCTGACAATCTCCACCAAAATACATCAAACCCAGCTAACTTCTGGAAGGTTATCAACAATATATTCCAGCCTCCTAACCATCAACAACCAAGTAATATCACTAAGCGGGATATTACTCTGACAAACCCCACTGACATTGCAAATGCATTCAATGATTACTTTGTGGGGTGTGCCACTAACTTATTAGCGAAACGCAGCACAAACCCCAAACATGAATCTCATCCTGGGAGTACCCCTATAGTCCCACCCGCTCCCAACACTGCCCACAATTTTCAATTTAGCCCAGTATCTGAAGAGGAGATTATACAAGCGCTCCTCAAACTAAAACTAAGCAGCCAATGTGGACCCGACTTACTACAATCTAGGTTCCTACGACTTGGTGCCCCAGCCATTGCCAAACCAATTGCGTCCATAGTCAACTCTATCCTGTCTGCAGGCCATATCCCTAAGACCTGGAAAACTGCCAGAGTTGTCCCAATCTTCAAAAGTGGGGACAAAAACACTGTCTCAAACTACAGGCCAATCTCACTTCTCCCAATTCTATCCAAAGTTATGGAAAAATGTGTCCACTCCCAATTAAGCGATTTCTACACCAAGACAAATTTCCCTAGCCAATTCCAGTCTGGGTTTCGTCCCAAACACACCACCGTAACTACCCTGCTAAAAGTTTGCAATGAAATCCAGTGTGGAATGGAACGGGGACAACTCACTGGTGCAGTATTCCTAGATTTTGCAAAGGCTTTTGACACAGTTGATCATGTTATCCTGCTTAACAAACTCCAGAGCTCTGGAATAGGGAAACATGCTTTAAACTGGTTTCAGTCCTACCTATCAGGAAGATCCCAACATGTGTCCATCTCAGGCTCTAACTCCAACCCCCTGGATATCACCTGTGGTGTCCCGCAAGGCTCTGTTTTGGGGCCCCTACTCTTCTCAGTGTTCATTAATGATCTTCCCACAGCTTGTAAGGAAGCCTCAATACACATGTATGCAGATGACACAATCCTGTATGCACACAGCCATAGCCTCTCTGACCTTCAACACATACTTCAGTCTGACTTTTTGAGACTCGAAAACTGGATTTCCCAAAACAAACTGTTTTTAAACACTGACAAGACTGTAACAATGGTATTTGGGACCAAGACTAAATTTGTAAAGCTTCCAGTGACTGAGCTCCTGATTAGAACCAACGCTAACACCACAATACCTGGGCTTATGGTTTGACTCCCACTTAACATTCGGAATGCACATTGATACCCTGACAACCAAGACCTATGCCAAACTAGGGGTACTTTACAGGAACAAATCCTCCCTAAGTCTCCTGGTCAGAAAGCGTATTGCACAGCAGATGCTAATGCCAATTATTGACTATGGAGACATAGTATATGGCTCGGCTCCTCAAACCCACCTTAGCAAACTTGACACCCTCTACAATTCAATTTGTCGTTTTGTTCTCCAATGCAACTACAACACACATCACTGCGAAATGCTCAAAGAACTAGATTGGTCAACACTAGAGTCTAGGCGCAAAGTTCACCTTTCCTGTCTCACCCTCAAATACTTTCTGGGCAAGCTACCCAGCTATCTGAACAAGCTCCTCACCCCTACCACATGCAGTACCTATCACCTGAGATCAGACTCCAAAAGACTATTCATGGTCCCAAGGCTCAACAAAGTATCCAGACGTTCCTCCTTCTCCTTCCGTGCACCCCGAAACTGGAACAACCTACCAGAGACTCTCATATCCACCACCAGCTTAAGTTCTTTCAAATCTAAGGCTGTCTCACACTTTAATCTGGTCTGTAACTGTTTCATACGCTCATAATATATATTTTCTTTAACTGTGCATGCAATGTCTTGTATATAATGTATACCTTGTTCATTTATGTAACTGTACTTGTAACCGTGTACTATTTGTTTTACTCTGTGCCCAGGACATACTTGAAAACGAGAGGTAACTCTCAATGTATTACTTCCTGGTAACACATGTTATAAATAAAGAAATAATAAATACACCTCTCTGCCACAGGGTATTGATAAAAAGGAGGAGACTTCCACCTGACCCCAGCTAAGGGTTTTAGAGACTCTACACCGGTTAGAACAGATCTCTTTCAGCATTCATAGAGTGAGTACTAACAGCTGTTATACCAACGTCTCCTCTTCTTTATCCTGCGTGGCGGTAAAGGGAGCCCCTTTATATGCCGCTGGATTACATACTAATAAGGAGAAGTCTTCCATTTTTCTCCCAGCAAGTATTTGCGTACGTTCACATTTGTGCTGTTGAAATGCATTTTTCAATGTGTCTACAGACCCAAACTGGTTAATGGATTCCTAATGCTTTGTGTTGTCCGTTTAAAAAAACTAAAACAAAACTTTTCTATATTTACATGTTTTTGGAGCGTTCGTTTCTCATTTTGCTGAGATTATATACACACACACACACACACACACACACACACACACACACACACACACACACACACACACACACACACACACACACACACACACACACACACACACACACACACACACTATAATTACCGGTGATTGTTGGAGTTTCTTTGAACTTCTGCTATCACGTGCTCTGTGTTTCCAACTTCTCCATCCGTGAAGACAAAGAGCTGTTGGGGGAAGACACACAAGTCCTGTACTGTACGGTGCATGGATTCAGCAAACAGAGACGAGCAGCCCCTGTGAGAGTTACTCAGAAGCAGTACGTGTCCCCAGAACCTGGAGCACAGGCCCGACCCTTCCAATGCTTACAGTACAAACCCCCAGCTATTTGCCCTGCTGGCTTTACATACCACTTCCTACACTAGGAGGGTCCCCAGAGATATGAATGTGGGGAGCGGGAATGAGAAGGAATTGTTGATTTAATGGTGCCGTCCTATTCCCCATCTTATATATATATATTGTCAGTCTCAGAGTTATCTTGATCTTAACTGATAACGGATGCGGGCTATGTCTGAGAGCTGGGTTTCAAACGTACGCTACTGACAGTATCCCAGAGGTCGACGGGGTAGTTCTGGGGTAATGTAACTACCTTTGAAGAGAGAAAGCCTACTGTAGAACAAATCCCAGGGTCAGCTCCTTGTGACCTCGGGAAAGTCACTTTATCACCCTGTTCCTCTGGCACCAACATTAGATGCTGGTCTCTTCAGAGCAGGGCCTGACAATTCTGTGTGCATCTCTGTGTGTACATCTGTGTGTACATCTGTGTGTGTACGGGCAGTGCCATGTAGGAGGAACGTCATTATTATTATTAGACCTATACATTCCACAAATATGACCCAAAAAGGGTCAGAAGAGTTCAACAAAAGGCACTCGCCGAGGAAAATGATGAAGGACCATATGGGTTCGTGAGATATCAATGTCTCGTCCTCTAGGCAGTCCACAAATTACCATATATGGGTGGCTACTGACCCAAAAACATCCATAAAGATCCACATAGGACCATAAAAAAAATTAAATTTTTTTTAATCACATCAATTAATAATAACAACAGTGAAGATACAGTGTAAATATCTAAACTCCCCAGTGGGGTGGCAACCCAAAATCACACAGAAATTGTATGTGTACTGTAAGTGTCTATACGTACATACGCAATCCAATCTCAAATGAGATCTATGGGATCATATCAGAGGGATCATTCCCATCTAGGACATGCATGGAACTTACAACAACATACGACTTGATAGTCTCAATGATAACCTGCATGCGGCTATATGATTAACCGACTAATAACCAGGCATGGGAGTTAAACCCTCAAGACTCCAATATTAATGGCTACACACAGACGCTGAATAGTTAGTTTGTTATACTTAACCAACCACAGCAATAAAAGAATCCAAAGGGTCACAGGAAAACGGAAGAGAGTCTGGGTGTGTATCCAGAAACGTTCCATGTATAAGATATACAAGTGTACGATCAAATCGGCAGTGTAGATCGTGGGATATATAGGGGTAAATGATAACCACCTAATTCATATCAACCTATGGTGAGAGTGAATGCATATCCCCTGGAAGGTATACACCATATGCAGAGCTGGAAGCAAAATGAACCGCAATACAAGCCGTATAGTGTAGGACCAATGTCATTATTTACTAAGTCCAATCTCTTTGAGTTTGACTCCATCAGCAGTTTGAGTAAGTGGGTAAAGCACTGGAGTAGTATGTTTTCCCAGCTCTTAATGAATGTATCACCTGTGATTTGATGGGATGGGGGGGGGAGTTTGACCCTAAGGCCTCTCGGAATGAATATTTATGATTTAGCCTCATGTCTATCTCAAGCATGTTTGAATTCCTTACTATATCAGCTCCTACCACCTGTGCTGGGCGGCTATTCCATGAATCCACCACACTTTCCATGAAGAAATTCTTCCTCACGTTTCTCCAGAGCTGCCACCCGCCAGCTTCAGAGGGTGACCTCTGGTTCTAGCACGGTTCTCTCTCTGAGGATGGGCTGCGCATGGCATGATCCACTGGATCTAAAGCGAGCGCAGAACGATATTCCTGGTAAAATACTGGGCACCCACACCCAGGTATTATCTTAGGCAGGGACACACTTAGTCCCGGGGAACCATACCAAGATGACCCACAGGAGAACATCCTGGAACTACCATTCCCTTCCCCTTAGTCATACCAATTTTCATCGAAACCCTCAGAATCCCAATTCTCTGGGGAATTATCTAAATCCAAATTTTCCTCATACTACCTCGGGAGTGATACCTTCCCTGTACTTGAAGGCCCTAATAGGGTATCCCGCTAAATCCTCCTCAGAGCTATACTCAAACTCAATCCTCCCAGGCCAGGGTTCCTGACAATAAAGTTCTGACTTTAACCGATTTCGAGCCCACCTAGTGGAACTCTTAGCTTCAGGGAATAGCGAACAGTCAGTAGGCCGGTTACCCCGGCTCCATAATGAAGAACATAAAGTCTCTTGGGCCTTGGTCAAAGTCCCTGGTCTGAAGCTCTCCTGGACCGGGAACCAGCCCTATACTAACAATGTAGGGCACTGCATCGGTCGTGGTAAAAGCGGTACTCACCGGAGCAGGAATCAAAGGTTTCTACTCCGGCCCAGCGATCGCCTTCTGGATGACGTCCTCTTTAGAAGGTGTCGCAGGATCCTGGGTCAAACTCAGATCCCGCACCGCAAGTACATCCATATCTGGTGGATTCTTGGGCGTTTCACCCTCGATGTCATCCTCCGCAGCTCCTGTAGGCACTAAGGACAGTGACTGGAACACCACGGAAGACCGTCGGCTGCTAGCACTGGAGGAGGGTTGGGACGCCTCTGGCATCTCGTCGCAAGACGACTCCGGTTCACCAATCATATCTGATGTCATCGCTGGGGCTGGGTCATTGGGAACCATCCCAGGCCTTGTCTCGGTTTTCAGGGCTTGGTACTCACCAGTCGTAGGCAGTAGAGGGCTAGACACAAGATAGCATGCTCCACTGATTGAGAAAATAGCCCCAAAACAAGGTCTTCTTCTGGGAATGCACAATCAGGGCCCAAGCACATCAAGCTAGTTATCCTATCAGTGGGTACATCCAGGAAACCTTCTGGCAGCGAGTAGTAGGCAAAGTCCATATCGCCTGACCTCACTTTATGTAGATACGGGCACAAAAGAAATGGGTAACTCACTCCTCTTGCTTGCCAGGCTCCGAAGAACTGTGGGTGTGGTCCGCTGCATCTTGTACCTCCCTTATTTTCCAAAGTTTTGGGGCATTGGTTGTCAATGTGTCCCCTCCCTCTGGTGGAGATTAGAGGAGGGGCACTTGGTGACATGGACTGGGCATGACTGACTCCTGGCTGAGCCAGTCACATCGCTTGGGTGGGGTCCTGGCTTTCGCACCAGACCCCTGCAGAACTTTGCAACAAGGCTTGCAGACCTTTTACAAATCTACCACGCCGTTCCCATTCTTTGCGGGAACCACCATTTTGTGTGTGACTCACGTGGCACCTTCCCGGACAAGGGAACCTCTATTTTGAGCACAGTCCGTTCTCTGACGGTATAGGAATCACAATTCTGCCGGGAATCCATTTCCTGTGGATCTGTACAGCACATGGTTGCGATCTACCAAGAGCAGGATGTATCCCCGGCTAGCAAAGCTCCATCTCGATACGCTGCACACAATCACAGTCCATTACAAGCACTCTGTGGTTCCATGATCTGGCTACTGGCTAATGGTACTCTGGGCTTCTTCTAGTGGAGAGGTCTCGACACCTTGTACTTCAGGCACCCCTCCTAAGATACTCCCTATCCAGTACCCTTACGCCGCGCCACTTGGCTGCCAGTATTGTGGACCCTCTCCAGAGGTCTCTGGGACTCAGTTAACCAAAGCACCTCCTTTAGGCATCCCGACTACCTGCCTTAGGGTGACTTAGAACAGCTATAGCCTTTGTGTCTCCAGACCATTCACCCAATAGGGCTGTCTAGGCCATAGTTCCTTGCGGGGAGCGATATTCCCCTGACACTACACCTAGCCTCCCGCCTCCCATCTTCAATAACACTTGCTCTGGAAGCGTACCTTGTTACTTCCAGCTTTGTTTCGCTGTAAGCCTGTCCTGTATGGATAACAGATCTCAGCAGCGCCTCCAATGTAACTGTTTCCCCCACCCGGTGGGAGATTTGGCCAGCACTGGTCGTGTGGTGCATGATACCTGCTGGTAACAGGAGGGCTGAGTCGTCCGCAGGTGGTAGTGGGGACACAGGACAAGGCTTCTGGGGTTCATACCCCACATATCTCTTTAGCAGTGCAGCGCCTCCATCTGCCGTAGGCTCCAGGAACTGAAGGTGATCTCCCACAGTAGAACTATTACCTTTCCCCCCAGTAAGGTCACGCACCAGGCAGGAGGTATAACAACAGGAACGGTTTATTACTCTTCTGTACAGTACAGGAACAATGGCCGGCTTCTGCCCGATGCAGTCTCACAGCTATCACTGGAGGATGCTCCCTGGACTGTCATTACAGGCCAAGGGCACCCGCAGCCGTCCTAGCTCTTCCCTGCCTCCCTAACAGAGGCAGAGGTATGGTCCACACTCACTCTCCTCCGAAGGGAAGAGGACTGGAGAAGGCCCAAGCTCAGCCTTTCCATTGTGTGACCTGCCTTCCTCAAGTGGGGGGAAGGTACAACTACATATTTATGGCGGTCCTGCCCTTAAGTACCGCCAGGAGGAGGGCACCAGGTCTGGCTAATGATTGGTCATGCCCAGGCCTGATGTCACCGCCACCCGTTGTCACTTAAGTGCAGCTCTTCAGAGCGGGAAAACCCATTATCAACTACTGGCAACCTAATTGTACCAGGGTTTACTGGCAGCCCAAAGGCAGAATAGTAGCCATCAGGTGACCTGGCTACATTTAGTTTTACAATACCTGTCACCTCCTTTGAGAACAACATCGGCTTTCTTTTCCTTGTACAGAGACAGTGCGGCCTTCTGCTGGGGTTACAGGAAGACAAAGCAACCCCTATACTAATACAGTCAGAGAAATTCCTTGTGTCAAACTCAAACTCGGTGACATACGATGGGTGCCTCAAATTATTTCTGTCTCTCTCTCTCAATCCCTGCTACATGTCATGTCTGAGCTAGTCACTGTCACTATATCACTATCTTTGTCCCACTCTCTCTCCTCAGACTCTCTCACCTGCCGTGGGTGCTCTGGTCTTCCCGCTGTTTTGTAGATTTTCGTTAAAGGTTGTAGGATTTCTGTTCCTCCAAAGTCGGCCTCCATCTGGTTAACCTTCTCCACAGCCTGGTCCATAGATTGCTGTGTGTACTCCATGCTCTCCCTGGGAAGGAGGATACTAATCAGAAATACCAAGAGGACAGAGGGCAAAACTGAAGAGGGCAAAGACTTCTCTACACATGGCTCAAAGTGTCTATCTCTGGGTATAAGAATCACTGCATAAGAGCCTGGAGTTTCATGTGCCTCTAGAGCAACACATGTAACTCAACAGCATTTACCCCAATACAGCAGATGCCGTGTACAAAAGCTGCAACAAGGTGACCCTTCTCCCCATCCTCATTAGGTCCTCAGCTTCTGCCAATAAGAGTAGGACATGGTTTTGGTTACATGGTTATCTCCGTGGTGCAATTCCACAGATGTCCAGGCCCACAAAGCCAAGTGAATGAGAGTCAGGGGCCTAAACCAAAAAGGGGATTTTAATGAAAAAAACATAAAAAAACAGTCTATGAGATCACTGAAGTTACCCGAGGGAGACTGACATCTAATGAGTGAAGCGTCACAGGACTGTTATTAGGTTTAAATCACAGGAGTCAACTCAATACGTATAGAACAGCAGGGTGCCGCCATGAGACACCTGTGACCTTCTGTAGCAGACGTTATCGCAGCAGTTAGCACAAAGTGTGGCATTAAAACCAGCATGTCATTTAACAGTAGCGTTATTGGAAACAAGTTAAGAAAATAACGCACGTTATTTAACTCATTATTTTCTGCGTTAACGTACCAACTTGTGTTTGCATATACATAGAGATGTAGCAATTGTAGCAACATCACTATTGAATTCTATGTGTTTTGCCCAATTGGAACCTGGAGACCCCCACGAGATGTATCACACTTTGCTTAGCTGCAGAGACCCCCAGTTACCAAGGTATTTATCTTTTTATGCGCCGCTAAAATGAAAGGAAAATAAAAACATGTCTGCCAGGATTGAGTCGAGCGGCAGCCTCTACTGCTTCTCAGTCCCGGTCAGTGTATAGAGAAATTTTGCATTCCTGACCCTCGTCCCTCTGGTCAAACCTCCTCACTCCTACGCAGCCTATAGACTCCTAATCTACGTCTAGCTTCATCAGGGACTGATCATGTGTCTGACCAGAGGGACGATTCCAGTTCTCTGCACCCGTTACTTGCTACGTCATCGGAGCACAGGTTCCGAGGAGAGCTGAACGGCGAATGCTCAAGCGCATGCAGCCGCGACGAGTGAGAGGTCTGGAACGCAGTGTGAGACTATGCGCTGCCCGGGACTGAGAGGGAGTCGAGGCTGCAGCTAGACTCAGTTCAGGAGCCAGATCTACGTGATCTGAGCAGGAGAGCTGGGACATGGTACCTTGCCTTAAAGAACATTTCATTTGTGAGTGAGACCATTGTTTTTATATGAATATCATTTTATCTGAAACATATTACACTCTTCATTCTCCTGTTCCCCTTGTGTATTTCCTGTATGTTCCGTGCTGGTTTGTCCAGTCTGTGGTTTGTTACTGCACCAGGGAGCGCACTATATTTTGGAACATTTGGAGATATGGATTTGCCTTAAGTGGAGGACTACATTTTTAATGCATCTTTTGCACTGTTAGACACTATTTCACTCTGTATGTAAATGTCACGCGGTTTTTTATTTCACGAGTATATATTACACATATTACTTGTTATTAGCATAGAAATTAGTGTAGGCCGAGTAGCGCTATGAGTAGTTTTTCTTTTATTTTCGTGCTCTGATGACATGGCAGCTTCCTATTGGTCCGTGGAAGTGAGGCTTAGATAGCAGCCATATTGATTTCTTGAAAGAGAGTAGACACACTGGCACATAAAAAGGTAAACCGGAGGGTCGCTGGACGTAAAAACAGCGCAGTTACTCTCCAGGAGACCGCCCAGTCCAAATTGTGTTAAAAAAAGAAGGGAAAAAACCCACTTCAGGGGGGTGGGGGGGGGGGGGTGGGGGAAGGGGGTATTACTGCGTTCAGCCATTAAACATCCCAATCTATGAAACAAACAAGGCGTTACATGTCAGAGCTGTAGCTTTATTGCACATGCAATATATATTTCTATGTGTCACTGGGGTTTTCAGACTGGTATATTGTTTTCCGTCTCTGTCCTCTCTCTCACTGGCCCTTATACAATACGCTTTCAAGTCACTTCCCAGTGTTGGAGAAGAGATCATCTGCTTTGAGATGAATGGGACCTAAACCTTCTCAAGCACAGGGA
Source organism: Ascaphus truei (assembly GCF_040206685.1). NCBI lineage: Eukaryota > Metazoa > Chordata > Amphibia > Anura > Ascaphidae > Ascaphus > Ascaphus truei. The sequence continues at coordinate 9,002,236 of NC_134483.1, forward strand.
CATCCTTCAGATGAGCCCCTGCTCAAGTAACTTTTCATTTTGTACTTGTAACCCCCTGCTAGAGTACTAGTAGTTAAGGGGGTTAGGACCCTAGAGGGTTAACTGTGTAGGGTCACACAAAGTTACTCCCCATCATGTGATACAGGATGACTTACAGCAAGGATAGCCACTCTCCAGTAGGCTTTGTGACCTGTGATGTCCCCATATTGAGATGGGAGGGTATATATAGCACCGTCCCAGTTTTCTAGAATCAGGTTTCTTGGGAGTAGCAGTTGGAGAGGGCCTCACTGTAAGTTATGTAAGTATGTCTAAGTGTATAGTTATGTTAAGTAAGGATGTCCTGTCACGTTTATTATTTTCAGTTAAGGAACGTGCCCTTATAGAGCTCATATTAATAACCAGAGATTGTTCTCCGACAGAAGAGCAGCAGTCAAGTGCTCAGCAGGGAGTTCTCAGAGTACAAACTCCGGAGCATGGTTGGATCGGGCCCACCGGAAATGTCCCTAGGGAAGCCCCAATCCAATAGGCATGGACGAGGTAAACGGTGCAGAGAGTGACGGGATACCGATTCCTGAAGATAGAGTGTACTCCAACTGACAGGTCCTCAATAAACTACTGATCTGTTACGTATAGATGAAGAATGCCTTCCACAGTCAATGGATACTGATCCCCGGGAATAGTGTGTGTTCCCCAACCAGGGTCCACCAGATACATAGACATTGAGGAAGCTATACAAGAGATTGCCAATCTAACATTACTGAAGAAGCTTAAGTACCTCCCCAGTGTAGGAGTGAGAGCTACCAAGGGAAGAAGCACAGAGTAACTATATTGTTTGACACCAGTTAATGTCTATGAGATGTCCTATGCATGGGGAGCATTAGCAACAGATGTGAAAAGAGCAATTTGTTTGTACTATAAAAGTTTCTGATGCCCTTCATTCTAAAATCTGTATATGTACACCCAGCCTGCACGGATCCAGCACCCTGACAAGGCATGAGACACTGAACACAGCCATGTAAATAGTCTATCATGAAGAAAACTCCTTAAGAGCCGGGGAAGGAGGGTTCCATACTCACTGGAAGAAAGACTCAAAGTGGGACCCAAAGCCGAAGATATTGAAGTAACAGCCGAGTGGTAAACTCTTCAGCAAAAGAACCAACGTTTCCTGAGAGAGAGAGAGAGAAAGCAGGGTGACTGGCGAGGGGGGGGTAAATGAATGGGACTAAATATCAAGGTCATACAAAGTGCCTCTTTTTCTTCTGTGAGGTTACATTAAATGCAATACACTTGTTTAATCATGGGAATAAACAGAAGCTTATTTACGACGGGCTGCACATTTATAAACAGATATCTGTGCAATGTAACAGAAAGCACAAAAAGGCATGGTCAAATTCAACAAAAATATGTAGTTTGATGCGGTGTGTGAGTAGAGATAGGCTTATTTTTCCTGAGTACCTCCATAGCAATGGGCACCAACTGGGATAGGACAAATTAAAGACACACCTATAAGAGGCCCTACATGTAGCCACTCCTCCTCCTCCTCACTGGTAGTCTTTTGTTGTCTTATCAAGTGGAGGTTAGGAGTTTTAGTTTGTTGTTTTTTGGTAGTATGGTTTGGGGATTACCTGAGTGCTTGCAGTCCAGACAAGGGCAGTCCTTGCCTCTCTCTCTCCTTGAAGCCCCTGCGACACGCTACCCTTTGGGGTTTTGCCAGGGGAGCTCTCGTGTGGACCATGCTGCAAAGTCATTTCTGACTGCAGCCATACTGAAACAACCAGGAGGGAGCTCAAAGGACCACCATACAGTTAGGCACCGATTCCCTGGGATGCCATGAGGGACTAAACGCCCGCGTTATGCTTGCCTACCCTTTCATATTCAGCTATACATGTGGCAGACCTGCGCAGGTGGTTTAAGGCAGGAGAGGGCTTTAGATACAAAGGGGGTAGAGAGAAGACATCCTTGAGCAGAGCGCAAGAGTCGGGATGGTGCATAGCGAGAAATTAGGGCTGAGATGTAAGGAGGAGCAGAAGAGTGTAAAGCTTTAAAAGTGCGGAGAAGAATGGAGTGTGAGATGCAGGATTTGATAGGAAGCCAGGAGAGGGATTTCAGGAGGGGAGACGCGGAGACAGATTTAGGAAAGAGTAGAGTGATTCTGGCAGCAGCGTTTAAGATAGATTGTAGGGGAGACAGGTGAGAGGCAAGAAGCGTGGACAGCAGGAGGTTACAGTAGTCGAGATGGGATAGAATGAGGGCCTGTGTCAGTTTTACCAGTTGTGCAACAGAGGAAAGGGTGAATCTTTGTAATATTGCGGAGGTAAAAGCCATAGGTTTTTGCTACCTTTTGAATGTGAGAGGAGAACGTGAGAGAGGAGTAGAGTGTGACCCCTAAGCAGCGTGCTTGTGTGACTGGGTGTATGATAGTACTTCCAACAGTAATGTAGAAGGACGAAGTAGGGCCAGGTTTGGGAGGAAATATGAGGAGCTCTGTTTTTGACATGTTAAGTTTGAGTTGGCAGAGGGCCATCCAGGAATATATAACGGAGAAGCATTCAGAAACTTTGGTTAGTACAGCAGGTGGAACAGACGAGACCACAAGTATTCTAAAGCTTGCCTTAAACTAGCCCGGTTACATTCTGGGTATGTGCTGGGTGTAACCTGGCTAGTTTAAGGCAAGTTTAAGGCATTTCTGCATTGACTAATGACCCATAGAATTAACACAGTAGGGGTCCCTGGCAGTCCCATTCAGTTAGAATGGGACAGCCAGGGACCCCCGCTGTTAATCTGATGGGCCATTAATCAATGCAGAAATGCTGGGTCTAGTTTAAGGCAAGTTTAAGGCATGTATCCAGCATGTACCTGGGTGTACCTGGGTCTTTTTGGCGATTGCCACTGGTTTGTGTTAGAATAACCGTGGGTACTACAGTAGGTCAGGGGTTGAAAAGTAAATGTGTGCCATCAGCATAGAGGTGATATTTGAACCCAAGAGATGTGATTAGGTAACTTAGAGAAAGTGTGTACAGAGAAAAGAGCAGAGGTCCCAAGACACAGCACTGGGGTACCCCCACAGAGAGATCAATGGAGGAGGTCTTAGCGAAAGAAACACTGAAAGTATGATGGGAGAGGTAAGAGGAGATCCAGGATAGAGCTTTGTTACGGATACCAAGAGTATGGAGAATGTGAAGGAAAAGAGGGTGGTCCACAGTATCAAATGCTGCAAAGACATCGAGTAATATGAGCAGAGTGTAATGACCTTTGTCTTTGGCAGCATAGAGGTCATTAGTTATTTTAGTGAGGGCTGTTTCAGTGGAGTGAGCAATGTGGAAGTCAAATTGTAGAGGGTCTAGCAGAGAATAAGTGGTGAGAAAATGGAGCAAGCGAGAGAATACAAGGCATTCAAGAAGTTTAGAGGCAAAAGGCAGAAGAGAAACAGGACGATAGTTAGAAAGACAGGTAGGGTCAAGCTTGCTGTTTTTGAGTAATGGTATAACTGTTGCATGTTTGAAGAAGGAGGGAAAGGTACCAGAGTAGAGGGAGGAGTTAAAAATGTGTGTAAGCGTAGGGATTATAGTAGGAGCAAGAGGTTTTGGGAGATGGGTGGGAATGGAGTAAAATTCCACGGATTGTTTAGATCAAATCCGTCCCCTGCACCAAAATCCCTCTGCGGATTGGGCACTAGAAAATCAGAGCAGATCCATTCAAATCCGCCATTAAATACAATCCAGGCGGATTTTTATGAATCCGAACTCGAATTTCATATTGAATTATAAACAGGTATCTGTGGAATATAACCGGAAGCCCCAAATGGCTTGTTCAAATACATCAACAAAAATACGAGGTTTAATGCAGCGTGGGGTGAGGGGAGGCGGCTGCTGTGTACAATATTCTGTTTAGTTGGTTGAGTTTCAGAAAGTGATTTACGTTTCAGCTCTTGGTTTAGCTGTTGCACTGTAACATCACTTTGAAATGACATTAAGGAACGTGCAGAGTAACAGGCTCGATGCGCTACAGAAGTATGAAGAAAAGCAACTTTGTGTTTCCCGTTTCTTTTTATTATTTAGAATGAGTTTTGCTTTAGTTTTATGGGCAGACGTCCCACTGACCGTCACACGCAGAGGCAGCCTCGGGGCCGGCACAAGTGGAGGAGATAGAATCGCTATTTGTGTTTTCCCATGAACAGACTAGTGGGGGCAGAGACCGAGCTTATTATCTTCAGATAAACTCTCTAGTGCGGCTTTAGATGCAATGTTCACAATGGATTTAAGCTAACATGAGGACATAGCAGAGCTGCAGTTACCTTGGTCCTGATATATTGGGATTAGTGCCCTGTCTACACTAACCCTGTCACTCTGAATTCATGCTGGACATGCGGTTACCCTAATTCTGTAGACATGTCTTGTTGCAAGTGACCTGTCCACTAAGTTGAGCACATTGGACAGTATAAGTTCATCCCGCCTTGACCATTTCCACTTATATTAGTGATGTGTCACCTCTCCTCTCACCCTGGCACAGGCTGGCAGTAACTACAGGTATAAAGACTTATACTAGTGATGGACAACCATTCCAATAACCTTGGCCCAATGGAAGCATATTGCAGATACCTTATATAATTGGTGGGTAATCGTTCCAGTAACTATGGCCTAATGGACACATTTTACCCTTGTGTTAGCGATGGGCGAGCTCCCCACTAACCTTGGCACTGTGAATGCGTTGGGGCGCACCTGGCTCATTATTCATTGGACTCTCCATACTTCCAGACCTATCTATGAGGAAGATGAACTCCCCGCAGTTGGACAACTCCTGGGTCTCTGGGAAGCTGGGGTAGAAATTCAACATCACAACCGGCTCTGCCATCAGGGAACCTTAAAATTGTTAAAGAGAATAGGGTTGAGGAGAGAAACAAAGGAGGAGATCAGACTATCCCCCTTTCAAGGAGAACCCAGATGTAACATGTTGTTGCTCAATATGTTGTAGGTGCCGTGAAGTCAAAATACCAACAACCAAGTAATATCATTAAGGGGGATATTACTCTGACAAATCCCACTGACATAGCAAATGCATTCAATGCAGAAAAAAAGATTAGGTGCAAAACAGCGCTAATAATGTAAATTAAATAATATTAAGTAACACAGGCAGCCAGGTGAATGACTGGTGGTACAACCAGTCAGAATGACATAACAAAAGAAGGGTAACCGGCGCCAAATGAGTTAAATTCAAACCAATTGGGGTGTAAAAGTCCAAAGGAAGTCCTTGGGATGATGGGATGTGATGATTCTCGCCTCGAACGAAATATATGTGGAAGAAAGAAAAGACAAACAGATAATAGTGCAGTAAATTAACACTGGGGGGGTGAGTGAACACTGACAACACAGGACACACAAGACAAACAAACACTAAACACTAGCACGGCCTTAATACTAAAAGAAAAGCAATTTATTTGGGGTGTGGAGGGTGCATAACCGCATCCGGAGGGGTAAAATTACAACCCTACTCACAAGATGCTGGCAGGGTAAAGGCAGCGAGCTGGATGCATACAGCTGGGCTCACAAAGATGGCGACCGGAGCACTCTGATCAGCGTCCACACGTGACCGGAATGGAAGGCAAGTCGCTCGAATGACGGGGTCTCTAGGCGGACGTGACGTCACCTCCGCTGTGGTCCCACCTTAGGCACGCTCTCTCCAGTCCTCCTCAGCAACCGTGGTCCCGCAAACCGGTTTAGGCACTTGGAAACTGCAGATTTCTCCTCTTGGGACTGCAGATATCCACCACAGTAAAAACACTTCTAAAACACGAAACTTCCCGACCGGTTTCGTACGCTTGCGCGTACTTCTTCAAGGGATGTGCTAGCCCTTTAGTCTCTATGGTATATATACCTTAGTCCAAAGTTCTTATTGGTTAATTGAGTAATTGAATTAACCCCATATTGGACTAATACAAGGCAGCACATGTAATGGGCCTATGCTAAACTACAAACAAACATCATAACATAAAACACTGAATGGATAAAAACAGTAATAACATGCAAACATTAAAAACATTAAAAGAACAATTAAAATATAAATCATTATAGAGAGGCAGAAACAATGAATTAGTTATAGAAAGGCTTTGAGTTCAAAGTCGATATTCATTCCTTTAGGGGAGAGAGTTTTTAATTCATAAATCCAGTAAGCTTCACGCATACTGGCTTGCTGGAGTCTACTCCCCCCTCTGGGATTGACATCAACCTGCTCAATTGCCTGACAAATAAGACCCTTGGGATTTTTGTCATGGCACAGAAGAAAGTGATGTGAGACACTGTGTGTCTCCAAGCCCCTCTTAATATTATAGATATGCTCATAGACACGTCTCTGGAAAGTTCTCCCTGTTCTGCCCACATATTGTAAGCCACAAGGGCACTGTAGTAAATATATAACATACGTGGAGTGGCAGTTAATAAAATTATGTATAGGGTAACTCTTATTAGTGACGTTAGATGTAAATTGTCTGGCGTTATTACTAAAGGAGCATGCTACACACTTTGCACAGGTAAAGAAACCTTTCAAACTCCCTCCTGGTTTCTGTTTTTTCTGATTTACCGGACAACTGGGAGCTAGTTTAGATTTCAGGTTATTAGCCTTTGAAAATATAATATTAGCTTTTTTCGGAAGAATACCTGCCAATACTTCATCTTGCAATAAAATAGGCCAATACTTATTCATAATTTGTTTAATTTTTGGCGCCATCTCATTATATTGGGTGATGAACGCTACCTGATTATGACATCTTTTTGATGTTTCCTTCTTTTTGACATCATACTGAAGCAAAGTGTCCCTATTAATTTCTTTAACCTGATTAAAAGCCTCATTTAATTCAAACTCTGAATATTTTCTATTAATGAATTTTTGTTTCAAATCTTCTGCTTGATTCCTAAAGATTTCTTCTTCGGAACAATTACGTTTAAGACGTACCAGTTGTCCCTTTGGGATATTTCGCAGCCACTGTGGATTATGGTGACTATCTGCGCGCACATAGTTGTTTGCCTGCACAGGTTTAAAAAAGGTCTTAGTGTGCAACATATCATCTTTGACATATATGTGAAGGTCATATATGTCAAAGATGATATGTTGCACACTAAGACCTTTTTTAAACCTGTGCAGGCAAACAACTATGTGCGCGCAGATAGTCACCATAATCCACAGTGGCTGCGAAATATCCCAAAGGGACAACTGGTACGTCTTAAACGTAATTGTTCCGAAGAAGAAATCTTTAGGAATCAAGCAGAAGATTTGAAACAAAAATTCATTAATAGAAAATATTCAGAGTTTGAATTAAATGAGGCTTTTAATCAGGTTAAAGAAATTAATAGGGACACTTTGCTTCAGTATGATGTCAAAAAGAAGGAAACATCAAAAAGATGTCATAATCAGGTAGCGTTCATCACCCAATATAATGAGATGGCGCCAAAAATTAAACAAATTATGAATAAGTATTGGCCTATTTTATTGCAAGATGAAGTATTGGCAGGTATTCTTCCGAAAAAAGCTAATATTATATTTTCAAAGGCTAATAACCTGAAATCTAAACTAGCTCCCAGTTGTCCGGTAAATCAGAAAAAACAGAAACCAGGAGGGAGTTTGAAAGGTTTCTTTACCTGTGCAAAGTGTGTAGCATGCTCCTTTAGTAATAACGCCAGACAATTTACATCTAACGTCACTAATAAGAGTTACCCTATACATAATTTTATTAACTGCCACTCCACGTATGTTATATATTTACTACAGTGCCCTTGTGGCTTACAATATGTGGGCAGAACAGGGAGAACTTTCCAGAGACGTGTCTATGAGCATATCTATAATATTAAGAGGGGCTTGGAGACACACAGTGTCTCACATCACTTTCTTCTGTGCCATGACAAAAATCCCAAGGGTCTTATTTGTCAGGCAATTGAGCAGGTTGATGTCAATCCCAGAGGGGGGAGTAGACTCCAGCAAGCCAGTATGCGTGAAGCTTACTGGATTTATGAATTAAAAACTCTCTCCCCTAAAGGAATGAATATCGACTTTGAACTCAAAGCCTTTCTATAACTAATTCATTGTTTCTGCCTCTCTATAATGATTTATATTTTAATTGTTCTTTTAATGTTTTTAATGTTTGCATGTTATTACTGTTTTTATCCATTCAGTGTTTTATGTTATGATGTTTGTTTGTAGTTTAGCATAGGCCCATTACATGTGCTGCCTTGTATTAGTCCAATATGGGGTTAATTCAATTACTCAATTAACCAATAAGAACCTTGGACTAAGGTATATATACCATAGAGACTAAAGGGCTAGCACATCCCTTGAAGAAGTACGCGCAAGCGTACGAAACCGGTCGGGAAGTTTCGTGTTTTAGAAGTGTTTTTACTGTGGTGGATATCTGCAGTCCCAAGAGGAGAAATCTGCAGTTTCCAAGTGCCTAAACCGGTTTGCGGGACCACGGTTGCTGAGGAGGACTGGAGAGAGCGTGCCTAAGGTGGGACCACAGCGGAGGTGACGTCACGTCCGCCTAGAGACCCCGTCATTCGAGCGACTTGCCTTCCATTCCGGTCACGTGTGGACGCTGATCAGAGTGCTCCGGTCGCCATCTTTGTGAGCCCAGCTGTATGCATCCAGCTCGCTGCCTTTACCCTGCCAGCATCTTGTGAGTAGGGTTGTAATTTTACCCCTCCGGATGCGGTTATGCACCCTCCACACCCCAAATAAATTGCTTTTCTTTTAGTATTAAGGCCGTGCTAGTGTTTAGTGTTTGTTTGTCTTGTGTGTCCTGTGTTGTCAGTGTTCACTCACCCCCCCAGTGTTAATTTACTGCACTATTATCTGTTTGTCTTTTCTTTCTTCCACATATATTTCGTTCGAGGCGAGAATCATCACATCCCATCATCCCAAGGACTTCCTTTGGACTTTTACACCCCAATTGGTTTGAATTTAACTCATTTGGCGCCGGTTACCCTTCTTTTGTTAAATGCATTCAATGATTACTTTGTGGGGTGTGCTACTAATTAGCGAAACGCAGCCCAAACCACAAACAAGAACCTCATTCTGGGAGTAACCCTATTAACCCCCTATAGACTAAACTATAGATCCACCCCCTCCCAGCACTGACCACAATTTTCAATTTGGCCCAGTATCTGAGGAGAAGATTACACAACTTCTCCTCAAATTAAAACTAAGCAGCCAATGTGGACCGGACTTACTACAATCTACTTTCCTAAGACTTGGTGCCCCAGTCATGGAAATCTGCCCGAGTTGTCCCAATCTTTATAAGTGGGGACAAAAACACTGTCTCAAACTACAGGCCAATCTCTCTCTCCCAATACTATCCAAAGTCATGGAAAAATGTGTTCACTCCCAATTAAGCGATTACTATACTAAGACAAATTTCCCTAGCCAATTCCAATCTGGCATTTGCACCAAACACTCCACAGTAACTACCCTGCTAAAAGTTTGCAATGAAATCCAGTGTGGAATGGAACGGGGACAACTCACTGGTGCAATATTCCTAGATTTTTTGCAAAGGCTTGTAACTGTTGATCATGCTTTCCTGCTTAACAAACTCCAGAGCTCTGGAATAGGGAAGCATGCTTTAAACTGATTTCATTCCTAACTATCAGGAAGATCCCAACATGTGTCTCACTCAGGCTCTAACTCCAACCCCTTGGATATCACCTATGGTGTCCCACACGGCTCTGTTTTGGGACCCCCACTCTTCTCAGGGTTCATTAATGATCATCCTATAGATTTTAAAGGAGCCTCAAAACACATGTATGCGGATAACACATTCTTATATGCACACAGCCATAGCCTCTCTGACATTGAACACTTCAATCTGACTTTTTGAAACTTGACAATTGGATTTCCCAAAACAAACTGTTTTTAAACACTGACAAGACTGTAACAATGGTATTTAGGACCAAGGCTACATTTCTAAAGCTTCCAATCCAATGAATGAGCTCCGTATCAGAGCCAACTCTAATACTATCCTAGCCCGTTACTAGTTTCAAATATTTGGGCTTATGGTTTGACTGCCATTTAATATTCGGGATGCACATTGATACCCTGACATCCAACACCTTTGCCAAACTAGGTGTACTTTATAGGAATAAATCCTCCCTAAATCTGCTGTTCAGAAAGCGTATCGCACAGCAGGTGCTGATGCCAATTATACACTATGGGGACACAGTATATGGCTCGGCTCCTCAAACCCACCGTAGCAAACTTGATAATCTCTACAATTCAATATGTCGCTTTGTCCTCCAATTTCATCTGAGATCTGACGCCAAAAGACTGTTCATTGTCTCAAAGTTCAACAAAGTATCCGGCCGCTCCTCCTCCTCTTACCGTGCACCCCAAAACTGGAACAATCTACCAGAGACTCTCACAGCCGCCACCAGGCTAAGTTCTTTCCAAACTATGTCTGTCTCACATTTTAATCTGGTCTGTAACTGTTACATACGCCTATAACATATATTATCTGTAACTGTGCATGCAATGTCTTGTATATAATGTATAACTTTGCTCACTTATGTAACTATGTATTTGTAACCAAGAATTTAGCATCATAACTATGCCCAGGACGTACGTGAAAACGAGAGGTACCTCTCAATGTATTACTTCCTGGTAAAACATGTTATAAATAAATAACATATACTGGAGATCTAAATAACTGTGAGCATATTATACATTACTATTCCTAACATGTATTATTTTGAGACAAAACTAATTGCAAACAGTACAGTATAACATCAAATAAAAACAATGGGGGTCCAAGTAGGGCCCCAAATTTTCAGGCTCACCTGCTTCAGCATCCGGAAGCCCAGACTCAATAGTGACACTGGGCTTGTTCACCTCCTTGTAATAAACAAGAAGTTCCACGTCTCTCTCAAACTTGTGTCCTTCAGCCAGTGAAACCTGGAGGGAGGGAGGAGATGCACCAGTGGGGTGAAGGTTTGTGACAGAGAGAAGGAACATACAGCAATATAAAGAGAAGGATTAGCCCCTTAGCTACCAACAACGTACCGGGGAAGAGGGTAGGAGGCAAATAGGATGGAAAGGAAAAGGAACAAAGGAATTAAAGATGGAGGAAGGGGAAAGACATGTTAGAAAGGTACTATACCTTTCCAAAGAGAGAGAAAAAGGAAATGGTGGGAAAGAAGAAAAGCAAAAGAGAAAGACAGAAGGACAAAGGTAGAACGACACAAGAGAAATGGATACAATCAATAAATATTCAACATGAGACTTTAGTGCATAAAAAAAAGCAAGACTTGAGTCTGGTGGAAGAGTGTTAGGAGAAACCAAGGTATCCATGAACAGAAGTTCCACCTGTCACAGTAGTAAGCCATTACTCAAGAGTTGGATTCGGATGGGGAAGCAGGGTGTAGGACAAGTTAAATCTAAGGGACTTATTCTAGGAATCATATAGGGGAATGTAAGCGAAAACAGCCTAATTAGCCACATCAGATCACATAGAATAAGTCCCAAAGGGCCATATTTGCAGAGTGGTAAATGGAGTATAATTTCCATCTCAAACCAAGAGAATACCCTTCAATATAAGGTTTGAAACACTGGTTAAGCAGTGTCTGGTGGACACGTCCAGTATTTAACCTCTCTGAAAGCAGAATCCTAGCAGGGCAGGTGTAAGTAAGTTCATTCAGAGGGGTAGTTTATAAGTATATTTAGAGGAGAGTTTCGTTATCTGTTCCCTCACCTTGGCCGCAGTTTTGTCATCATTGGTGTACTGGAGAGGGGTGATCCCGCAGTTAGACTGGACCTTGGAGATGCCGTACGCAGACTGGAAGTGGGCACTCATACTCAGGGTGTATGGGATCTGACCAGGGGGGACGCGCGGGAGGTTGGCAGTAATACTGTCTTCTTGATCTACACAGAGGGACAAGAAAATAGGAGAAGGAAAGATTGAGAAGGGGACAGAGAAAAATAACACTTGTAAGTATTTCTCAGACTACATTTCAACTTGTGTTTTGTGCAGTTCCAATGCAAAGCAGATTGTGTTACAGGACCACACAACTTAACCCATTTAGTGCCTGAGGGGGCAGGAAAGCACGGTGTTTCATGGGCCTCGGACACTCAAAGGGTTAAGCTGTGGGCTGAACACAAATCTTTCAACAAACTCTTTGAACGTGACTTGGAGCTGCTCGTTTCAAAAGTCAGACTTTGTGCGGAGATTTAAACTCCAGCGTTGAGAGAATAAAAAGTATATGGAGCTGTCTCGTAAAGTGCTGTATCAGGTAAGGTCTTCTCCTTCACCTCCTGCTGATAACTCCGCTTGTGTTGGAACAGATACTGAACCAATTTACATTGGGCAATTAGCTCCATAGTAAAATTAATGGAAGAAATTGACACAAAACCAATAAAGCTATGTGCACTAAATTAAAGTGTTAGTGCAATCCTTATTTCATGCTGTGGAATAAATGTTGTATCTGCTGTCACATAAACCCATTATCCGTATGATTTAAAGATCAGTTTTAATTTCACCCTCAGATATTTTGTATTACAGTATCTGTATAGTTTATTATTTCCGGCTTATGCCCCGTTTCAATCACAGAGCAGGTGCTCTCTACATGAGCCCCTCTCACCGAAGTCTCCCACAAGGCTCTGCTTTACCTCTCGGGGTGTATCTGGGGTTGAGGACGGCCGGCAGCACAAAGCGCACGGCTCCGTCCGCCTCCAGCGGCAGCTCCCGCACGTAGCTCAGTGTCACCTCGGCCTCCTGACCGGGCAGCAGGTTTCCCACGCTGCAGCTAAAGATGTCCCCGGAACTCTCATCCTCCTCCAATAGGAAGGCCTGCTGGCCCTGGCTGAGGGCCTCATCGTAGGTTTTGTGAGCCTGTGAGACACACACAGTGGGAGATGCAATGGATCCATTTATTTGTTCCCTGTCGTACGTAAGACGTTTACGTACAAAGCTTCTTACATTTGCACCAGATAGTTGTGCACAAAAGCGTCACGTCCCCTCAGACCTGGAGAGTGTTTTAGCTCCAACAAGGGAGAAATATAAGAGCAGGTCTGAAGAGTTTAAAGGCTGGAGATACGGTGGCTTTAAATAAAAGGGGTCTTCTGTTGGCTGGGAAATCCTTGGTAGATCATGATATTTAATATCTGAAGATTACATTACGTCACCATTACCTGCTTCTTCTCCTGAATCTCTGCTACAATCTTTTTCCCGTCCACCGTTGCCTTAAAGCTGTACACGGCAGAGTCTTCATCCATAGGGAACACAAAGACGGCCTCCACCGCCTTCTCCTCCAGGTTCTTATACTTCAACGTTGCTGTTACATCCGCCACGAAACCTTGAACCTGAACATCAACGGAGATCCCCCGCAGAGGGACTGTGGGGAGCACAAACAGAGAGAACTACTTAGACATGGAGAGTCTTACCTGGATATGTTCCCATGTTCTTCACAGTTTCAAACCACAATGTACTATGATAATTGAAGCAGAGAACACTTCAGAACGAAGGTGTCCTTCAAAGTTCTAGTAACCATATGGTTCCGGAGAAATATAGATTTGTTATAGGGTGTGATATCTTTAAGAGGATCAACATTAGGTTTCGTCATATATGAAATTAGTGTATACATGTAGTATAGATATAAATATATATATAGAGTTTTTTTAATTTAGTAGACCAGTGTTTTTTCATCCCAACTAGATGATATATTTGTATCACAAACATTCAAACCCTATATCATCATGTATGTATATCATCATGTATGTATATCATCATGTGAGGAGGGACTGGCCTCGGGAGAGGAACTTTTGAAGAAGCTTGGCAGGCCACCTGCACTTGGATAATACAGATCAGTAACAAGACTCTGAAAATAACATCCTACTCCAGTCAGACTGCGAGTGATCTTTGGGAAGGGCTCCTTAAATCACTTGTTTACTAAAGGTCTGTATGTTATTTTAAATTTCTAGAAAATCAAAAATCCACTCTTTCCTTCCCGACGCGAAAACTGGAACTACAGGTATCAGTTGTTGGGCATCGACAGTAATGACACAGAGACGTGGAACCGTTCACCTTTTATTAGGCGGGCCAGGACCCGATTCCATCTCTTGCAAGATATGACCATCATATGATATCTTCCCTCTCCATCATTCCCTGGTCAGGCCCTCCAAAGGCTTGAGGCCCTTGAGGATAGTCGTCACACCCTTACCCCCTGATGGGGTAAGACAGAACCCCTCCTCACTCACTGGGGAGCAGGCTACATCCTTTCTCCTCTAAATTTGGTTTAGGAGCCTCTTATATACCTGGGAAGGGGTTAGTGACCCTGCCCCAAACTGGGCAGGTGTTAGAGGAGGTCCCGGTGTCACACCATACCACGTGTGACCCCTTACACTACCGCCCCCCCCAGTCATGACGCCCCCAACTGCCATTCAGCCTGCACCTGGCTATGGCAACAATCTTGCTAGTGTGCCAACGGACTCACACCCATGCCATGTGAAAGGGATCTAACCCCGACACTGCCTGCACTTACATGCCAGGGCCGGGAAACACATAGCCAGGGGCACTATTATTTAATGGAGACTTGTCATCCGGAGGGTTTCACAACCCTGGCCCATAGAAAACATACGTACACCTCACATTAAAAGTAGAGAAACCGAGCGTTACCCGTATTGGTGTTTCTGATGAGTAATATTGATATGGACGTCACATGCTTGAGATGTAACATAAAATAATAAAATGGTGGTGCAGGGCCTGCATAATAAACCTTACAGGAAAGACTAAGAGGACCTGGACAGCTTGGAAGGAAGCAGGGAGAGGAGGGAGACCTTCTAATACATGAAAGGTTTGGGGACAGAGGAATTGTTAGAATAAGAGGCCATTCTCCGATACTGGGGGGTGGAAGCTGAGGGAAAAGTGAGGAAGTATTTCTTACTGGAAAGGGGGGGAGGGGTCATTTATCCCAACAGAGGTAATAGAAACTCATGTCGTACGAGAGATCAAACATGCTTGAGATAGACACACGGCTATCCTAAATATTATATACAGTAATTTTCATATCGGACAGGAAAATGGGCAGACTCAGGGGGCCAGTTGGTTCTGATTTGACATCTATGTCTATGTTTCTTTTTGTACAAACGCAGCCTTCCCTTCTACGCTGAGATTTTAATTTTTCACTTATTAAGGGAATTATTCCATGGCGAATTTCTGATGATTGGGGAAAACTAAATGGCCCCTGGCTGCATTACTGTCGGTGAGCCAATCAACGAGTGGAAATGTGCTGTGACATGTGGACTTCCCTTCACTGATTGGCTGATGCAGCCTATGCCCTCTCTTGTCACAGAGACTTCCCTGGTGAATAGCTTGGGAACTGGGCCATTCTCAGTGATAAGGAAGCAGCTTCTGCTCAGAACCCCCTGGTTCAGGTAATAGAAAAAACATATATGATGAATATGAAGAGAATTAGGAATCTCACCTGGCTTCTTGGAGCTCACGATGATAAGGCCACAGCACGGACGCATGTTTCTGATTGATCTGTGAAGAGATTAGAAGGAGGAAGGGGAATCAGGTAAACACACAGATAATATACAGGACATTATTAAAGTCTGTGCATCAGGCAGTAATTAACACTACTCTCCTCAGAATCCAGGTCCCTCTCTCCAAGGGAATAGGGTGGTGACCATCTTGGATCTACAATTGTAAGGAATCGGGGAACACGTCTTTGCGACGTGTTCCCTCCTTACCTGTCCCTGCACAGACCTCCGCTCCGGTACCACCGCGTGCGTGCACCCCTGCTCTGTTTACAGAGCGCGCGCGCAGCTCTGCTAGTGCTGCCATGGAGCATAGCTTCACACCCCTGGATGCACCACGCTTCTCTCTCGCCGCCGAGGGGGGGGGGGGGGGGAAGGAGGGCGCCGGGGAGATGTGCCGCCAGCGGGGAGGTGGTGGTGGTGGTGGTGGGGGGGGGGAACGGGGACATGCATTCAATATTACATTCCCCGGGCGAAGCCGGGTACAAAAGCTAGTTATATATATGTTGTAACCCTAATCCCACAATTTATTGTGAAATAATCCAGCAGTTACTTGAAAAACACTGTAAAAACGTGCGTGTGTGTGTGTGTGCGTGTGCGTGTGCGTGTGTATAATTCAGAGCAAAACCACGTCGATGTTGAAATTGCTGCTTCCTGGCACTTCCCACCATAGGTGGTAGATGTGTATACATTCAGGGAACCCATTACTGCTTGGGATAAACACACAATTTATCCAACAATGAAAACACCCCAGGATCTCATTGGGAAGACTGAGTGGGTCAAGTTATTACTGCATGCCGCCATTTTGTGTGAGATACCCATATTCATCCCAAATAAATGTCATCTTAAAATAGATTATTTCTAGTGACATAAAAAAAGAAAGCAAACAGCGCACTGCCAGGGAGTCAGGTGGTGAAAAGATAAAAATCCATTTATTGCAGAACATATCTGATAAAAAACATCACCCCAGGGGGGGGGGGTAACAAAAAGCCTCCTACGCGTTTCGGACGGGTAGGTCCTTTATCACTCCTTGATAAAGGACCTACCCGTCCGAAACGCGTAGGAGGCTGTTTGCTTTCTTTTTTTATGTATCTGGATTATCTCCATGGCTGGCACGCCACAGTGGACCCCAGGAGACAGCAGACGTGGGTAAGGATGATATGTCTTTATGTTTGACCACTATAGTTGAGTACTCTAACTGGGACGGCGTAAACTACCAGAAGGCAACAAATTTCACATATGGTTATGAGTGACTCACAGGCCATTTCATATATTAAACCCACTCTGCTATATTGGGGTCCTTGAAGATTCATACTATATGGACCAGTCGTTATATGATTGGAGCACCCCTTGATCTTCTACCTATTTCTAGTGACATAAATTAAATCGCACATTATAGAGCCTGAACGCCACTGAAATTGTTCAGGATGTTCTCCAGCGGTTTCCCCTGTGCGCACTGCTGCTTCACATCAGGGGGTAAGAACAGATGTGCGCTATTATACACAGTGCAGTGAGGAGAGGAGATGTGCGCTGTTATATACAGTGCAGAGAGGGGAGATGTGCGCTATTATACACAGTGCAGTGAGGAGAGGAGATGTGCAGCGCTATTATACACAGTGCAGTGAGGAGAGGGGAGATGTGCAGCGCTATTATACACAGTGCAGTGAGGAGAGGGGAGATGTGCGGTGCTATTATACACAGTGCAGTGAGGAGAGGGGAGATGTGCGGTGCTATTATACACAGTGCAGTGAGGAGAGGGGAGATGTGCAGCGCTATTATACACAGTGCAGTGAGGAGAGGGGAGATGTGCAGCGCTATTATACACAGTGCAGTGAGGAGAGGGGAGATGTGCAGCGCTATTATACACAGTGCAGTGAGGAGAGGGGAGATGTGCGCTATTATACACAGTGCAGTGAGGAGAGGGGAGATGTGCGCTATTGTACACAGTGCAGTGAGGAGAGGGGAGATGTGCGCTATTATACACAGTGCAGTGAGGAGAGGGGAGATGTGCGCTATTATACACAGTGCAGTGAGGAGAGGGGAGATGTGCGCTATTATATACAGTGCAGTGAGGAGAGGGGAGATGTGCGCTATTATATACAGTGCAGTGAGGAGAGGGGAGATGTGCGCTATTATATACAGTGCAGTGAGGAGAGGGGAGATGTGCGCTATTATATACAGTGCAGTGAGGAGAGGGCAGATGTGCGCTGTTATATACAGTGCAGTGAGGAGAGGGGAGATGTGCGCTATTATATACAGTGCAGTGAGGAGGGGGGAGATGTGCGCTATTATATACAGTGCAGTGAGGAGAGGGGAGATGTGCGCTATTATACACAGTACAGTGAGGAGAGGGGAAATGTGCGGTGCTATTATATACAGTGCAGTGAGGGGAGGAGATGTGCGCTGTTATATACAGTGCAGAGAGGGGAGATGTGCGCTATTATACACAGTGCAGTGAGGAGAGGGGAGATGTGCGGTGCTATTATATACAGTGCAGTGAGGAGAGGGGAGATGTGCGGTGCTATTATATACAGTGCAGTGAGGAGAGGGGAGATGTGCGGTGCTATTATATACAGTGCAGTGAGGAGAGGGGAGATGTGCGGTGCTATTATATACAGTGCAGTGAGGAGAGGGGAGATGTGCGGTGCTATTATATACAGTGCAGTGAGGAGAGGGGAGATGTGCGCTGTTATACACAGTGCAGTGAGGAGAGGGGAGATGTGCGGTGCTATTATATACAGTGCAGTGAGGAGAGGGGAGATGTGCGGTGCTATTATATACAGTGCAGTGAGGAGAGGGGAGATGTGCGGTGCTATTATATACAGTGCAGTGAGGAGAGGGGAGATGTGCGGTGCTATTATATACAGTGCAGTGAGGGGAGGAGATGTGCGCTGTTATATACAGTGCAGAGAGGGGAGATGTGTGCTATTATACACAGTGCAGTGAGGAGAGGGGAGATGTGCGCTATTATACACAGTGCAGTGAGGAGAGGGGAGATGTGCGGTGCTATTATATACAGTGCAGTGAGGAGAGGGGAGATGTGCGGTGCTATTATATACAGTGCAGTGAGGAGAGGGGAGATGTGCGGTGCTATTATATACAGTGCAGTGAGGAGAGGGGAGATGTGCGGTGCTATTATATACAGTGCAGTGAGGAGAGGGGAGATGTGCGCTATTATATACAGTGCAGTGAGGAGCGGGAAATGTGCAGCGCTATTATATACAGTGCAGTGAGGAGAGGGGAGATGTGCGCTATTATATACAGTGCAGTGAGGAGAGGGGAGATGTGCGCTATTATATACAGTGCAGTGAGGAGAGGGGAGATGTGCGCTATTATATACAGTGCAGTGAGGAGAGGGGAGATATGCGCTATTATACACAGTGCAGTGAGGAGAGGGGAGATGTGCGGTGCTATTATATACAGTGCAGTGAGGAGAGGGGAGATGTGCGCTATTATACACAGTGCAGTGAGGAGAGGGGAGATGTGCGGTGCTATTATATACAGTGCAGTGAGGAGAGGGGAGATGTGCGCTATTATACACAGTGCAGTGAGGAGAGGGGAGATGTGCGCTGTTATATACAGTGCAGTGAGGAGAGGGGAGATGTGCGCTATTATACACAGTGCAGTGAGGAGAGGGGAGATGTGCGCTATTATACACAGTGCAGTGAGGAGAGGGGAGATGTGCGGTGCTATTATATACAGTGCAGTGAGGAGAGGGGAGATGTGCGGTGCTATTATATACAGTGCAGTGAGGAGAGGGGAGATGTGCGGTGCTATTATATACAGTGCAGTGAGGAGAGGGGAGATGTGCGCTATTATACACAGTGCAGTGAGGAGAGGGGAGATGTGCGGTGCTATTATATACAGTGCAGTGAGGAGAGGGGAGATGTGCGGTGCTATTATATACAGTGCAGTGAGGAGAGGGGAGATGTGCGCTATTATACACAGTGCAGTGAGGAGAGGGGAGATGTGCAGCGCTATTATACACAGTGCAGTGAGGAGAGGGGAGATGTGCAGTGCTATTATACACAGTGCAGTGAGGAGAGGGGAGATGTGCGCTATTATATACAGTGCAGTGAGGAGAGGGGAGATGTGCGCTATTATATACAGTGCAGTGAGGAGAGGGGAGATGTGCGCTATTATATACAGTGCAGTGAGGAGAGGGGAGATGTGCGGTGCTATTATACACAGTGCAGTGAGGAGAGGGGAGATGTGCGCTATTATATACAGTGCAGTGAGGAGAGGGGAGATGTGCGCTATTATATACAGTGCAGTGAGGAGAGGGGAGATGTGCGCTATTATATACAGTGCAGTGAGGAGAGGGGAGATGTGCGCTATTATATACAGTGCAGTGAGGAGAGGGGAGATGTGCGCTATTATATACAGTGCAGTGAGGAGAGGGGAGATGTGCGCTATTATATACAGTGCAGTGAGGAGAGGGGAGATGTGCGCTATTATATACAGTGCAGTGAGGAGAGGGCAGATGTGCGCTATTATATACAGTGCAGTGAGGAGAGGGGAGATATGCGCTATTATACACAGTGCAGTGAGGAGAGGGGAGATGTGCGCTATTATACACAGTGCAGTGAGGAGAGGGGAGATGTGCGCTATTATACACAGTGCAGTGAGGAGAGGGGAGATGTGCGGTGCTATTATATACAGTGCAGTGAGGAGAGGGGAGATGTGCGCTATTATACACAGTGCAGTGAGGAGAGGGGAGATGTGCGGTGCTATTATATACAGTGCAGTGAGGAGAGGGGAGATGTGCGCTATTATACACAGTGCAGTGAGGAGAGGGGAAATGTGCGCTGTTATATACAGTGCAGTGAGGAGAGGGGAGATGTGCGCTATTATACACAGTGCAGTGAGGAGAGGGGAGATGTGCGCTATTATACACAGTGCAGTGAGGAGAGGGGAGATGTGCGCTATTATACACAGTGCAGTGAGGAGAGGGGAGATGTGCGGTGCTATTATATACAGTGCAGTGAGGAGAGGGGAGATGTGCGGTGCTATTATATACAGTGCAGTGAGGAGAGGGGAGATGTGCGCTATTATACACAGTGCAGTGAGGAGAGGGGAGATGTGCGGTGCTATTATATACAGTGCAGTGAGGAGAGGGGAGATGTGCGGTGCTATTATATACAGTGCAGTGAGGAGAGGGGAGATGTGTGGTGCTATTATATACAGTGCAGTGAGGAGAGGGGAGATGTGCGGTGCTATTATACACAGTACAGTGAGGAGAGGGGAGATGTGCGCTATTATATACAGTGCAGTGAGGAGAGGGGAGATGTGCGCTATTATATACAGTGCAGTGAGGAGAGGGGAGATGTGCGCTATTATATACAGTGCAGTGAGGAGAGGGGAGATGTGCGGTGCTATTATACACAGTGCAGTGAGGAGAGGGGAGATGTGCGCTATTATACACAGTGCAGTGAGGAGAGGGGAGATGTGCGCTATTATACACAGTGCAGCGAGGAGAGGGGAGATGTGCGCTATTATACACAGTGCAGTGAGGAGAGGGGAGATGTGCGCTATTATACACAGTGCAGTGAGGAGAGGGGAGATGTGCGGTGCTATTATACACAGTGCAGAGAGGAGAGGGGAGATGTGCGCTATTATATACAGTGCAGTGAGGAGAGGGGAGATGTGCGGTGCTATTATACACAGTGCAGTGAGGAGAGGGGAGATGTGCGCTATTATATACAGTGTAGTGAGGGGAGATGTGCGCTATTATATACAGTGCAGTGAGGGGAGATGTGCGCTATTATATACAGTGCAGTGAGGGGAGATGTGCGCTATTATATACAGTGCAGTGAGGGGAGATGTGCGCTATTATATACAGTGCAGTGAGGAGAGGGGAGATGTGCGCTATTATACACAGTACAGTGAGGAGAGGGGAGATGTGCGGTGCTATTATATACAGTGCAGTGAGGAGAGGGGAGATGTGCGGTGCTATTATATACAGTGCAGTGAGGAGAGGGGAGATGTGCGCTATAATATACAGTGCAGTGAGGAGAGGGGAGATGTGCGCTATTATATACAGTGCAGTGAGGAGAGGGGAGCTGTCCCTGAGCCTCAGCGCGCCTCCGCACGCCAGCAGGAACACTGGCCAGGGTGAGCATCGGGGCTTGAGACGCTTGCAGAGCAAGCAAAATTGAATTTGCCGCCTCCAAGCGCGTCACGTAAGCGGTTCACCAAATGAGGGCGAACCAGCTCAGTGCCGTTGTGGCCGCGCCCCCAGATGAGCGTGCCCCTAGCCACACATTGCACGGCCGAGCAGGCCGCAGCCTAAGGCTGCGTCCATAGAGACGGAAGCCGTGCGGAGGCGCGCTGAGGCTGAGGGAAAGCGGCGCTTTCCCTGGCCTTAGAGCGTGCGCCGTCCGTGGGCGTGTCTGGGGGTGGGCCAGTGACGTCACGGAGCTGGTTCTCCCTCATTCAGCGAACCGCTCACGTGACCGGCCCTGCGCTCCGGCAAGCGAAGAAACTAAAGATTTATTAAGACACGCTTCCGCAGGCGTGCGGAAGCGTGCGCGAGCCCCTGCTAAAGCCGCTCTCATTGCGGCGGCAGGGGCTCAGTGCCGAGCAGCAGTGCGCCTCAGCACGAGTCAGCGCCTAAGCGATGACCATGCCCGAGGCCTAAGGACTCGGGCATGGTGCCTCGGGCCGCGCTCCGGCTCTGCGCCTGCAGAAGCTGGTGCTTTTTTGTGGCCTGACATGTGAGGCAGTGAGCGCGCTTTGGGGGCCGTGCAAAGGTGCAAAGGTGTGGCGGAGGTGGGGCTAGTCCCTCATCCCCATTGGATGTTTGCTGTCACGTGACCGCTCCTCCGCTCCCCTCAGCGCGTATATTTAAACTTGCCTGTCGCCTGCATTTCCACACGCCTCCGCACACATGCGTAAGCGGCTCCTAAGGCTGCGGTCCCACTAACTACTACAGCGCACGCCTGTGCGATCAAGCCCCGCCCCCCCAGTTCCTCCGGTCCCAGTTCCTACCTTGTCGCGCGCCTTTCCCCAGCGCTGCGCGACGGGTTTTCAGGCAGGCAGGGGAGTTTGAGATTGGCATTTGCGACGGAGGCGCGGTCACGCCCCCACCGGCGGTTCAGCCAATGAGGGCGAACCAGCCACGGGACGTCATGGCCACGCCCCCGCAAACCTACCGCTACGCCCAATCCCGTCGCAAACGTTCTCTCTCCCCTCAGACCTCTGATTAACCCTTTAATAAGGCGCGTCAGCAGACCTCTGATTAACCCTTTAATAAGGCGCGTCAGCAGACCTCTGATTAACCCTTTAATAAGGCGTGTCAGCAGACCTCTGATTAACCCTTTAAGGTGCGTCAGCAGACCTCTGATTAACCCTTTATTAAGGTGCGTCAGCAGACCTCTGATTAACCCTTTATTAAGGCGCGTCAGCAGACCTCTGATTAACCCTTTATTAAAGGCGCGTCAGCAGACCCCTGATTAACCCTTTAATAAGGCGTGTCAGCAGACCCCTGATTAACCCTTTAATAAGGCGTGTCAGCAGACCCCTGATTAACCCTTTAATAAGGCGTGTCAGCAGACCCCTGATTAACCCTTTAATAAGGCGTGTCAGCAGACCCCTGATTAACCCTTTAATAAGGCGTGTCAGCAGACCCTGATTAACCCTTTAATAAGGCGTGTCAGCAGACCCCTGATTAACCCTTTAATAAGGCGCGTCAGCAGACCTCTGATTAACCCTTTAATAAGGCGCGTCAGCAGACCTCTGATTAACCCTTTAATAAGGTGTGTCAGCAGACCTCTGATTAACCCTTTAATAAGGTGTGTCAGCAGACCTCTGATTAACCCTTCTATAGAAAGGTGCGTTAGCAGACCTCTGATTAACCCTTCTATAGAAAGGTGCGTCAGCAGACCCCTGATTAACCCTTGTACATAAAGGTGCGTTAGCAGATCTCTGTCTAAATAAGATTCTTGGCGGCTGCCTCCAGAACACAGAGCCAAAGCATTACAGTACCAGAACTGCCCGCAATGCCAGCACTGCCCGTTTGTGAACACAATGCTTTGTCATACTGTATGTTTTTCCTGGCAGCTTATCAATGCCGAACCCAACCATCAAGTACAGGCAAACATCAGCGTATTACAAAGCAATATCCCAGGGGCATTTAAACTTTAAAGCCAGACTATGGATATCTAGAAACGTATTTGGAAACGTTAACATTTTGCCCTACTCCTAAGCAGCATAGAAGTATTCTGTACGTGAATAAGGTATACTTTGCAGTATTGAGCGTTGTATCTTGAATACTCACATGTGTGTACTTCTCTTAACCTGGAAATACAAATTTAGAAATAAACCTGGCGCATTTTTCTTCAATGATGATAAATGGAGCCCATTTTCTATTTCAATTTATCATCATTGAAGAAAAAGACTCTTTCTACCCCAGTCACCACCATATCCTTTATGGACTTCAGATATTTTCATTTCTTTGTTTATTTCACATAATCACTGTATATTGAATATCACTTATATGCGCCCGGTTTATGTCTAAATTTGTATTTGCATGTTGTTTTTTGGGCACTAATTGAGATAGTTTCCACATTAGATTACCAGGCAGCTTTTTTGTGCACTGCACTATTTATTAGGTCTAGCGCTTGTTTTAGTATCACTTAACCTGGAAGCTTAATAAATTGGCAATTGCTGATCTTTTAACTTCAACCCACGAAATGATCGGATAAGCTGCATGTGTATGTATGTATAAACGTGTGTGTGTGTGTGCGTATATATATATATATATATATATATATATATATAACAGATCATACATGTGGGTACTAACAAACCTGATTGTGTTCTGGTGATAGCTGGATCTGGGTCCTGGTTCTGGTTGTATCTCTGGGGACAGGTCTGGTTCCAGATGACAGCCTGGGATGGTCTCTCCTGCTCCTCTGTGTTTCAGATCAGTCTCCTGATGACTGATTCCAGTCACAAGTGAATGAGTGTATCTCTCTTCCTGATGGCAATCTGTCCCCTGGAAGTTACAATGTGATCTCTCTCTCTCTCTGTCTCTCTCTGTCTCTCCCTCTGTCTCTCCCTCTGTCTCTCCCTCTGTCTCTCCCTCTGTCTCTCCCTCTGTCTCTCCCTCTGTCTCTCCCTCTGTCTCTCCCTCTGTCTCTCTCTCTGTCTCTCTGCTGCTTTTTCTGCTCACACACCTTGGCCCTGTTCCTGCTTAGCCTAATCTCTCTTATTGTGCAGCTCTCTTCCTCACTCTGTTAGCTGCTTTTCTCTCTCTGTGTTCAAATCAAATAATATATATTGGCATAAGGAAGGGACATTCAGTATTGCCAGTGTGTGAGTAATTGGGGGTGGGGTCACTGCATGGTGGGGGCGTTCCAGCACCTCCCAGCATAGGAGGGAGTGTCTGCAGACAGAGATCAGTGTCAGTGTCAGAGGCAGCAGCAGCAGCGCATGTGCAGAGCCTGCAGAGCTGGGAGTGTCTGCAAACTGAGATCAGTGCCAGAGGCAGCAGCAGCAGCTGAGCATGTGCAGAGCCTGCGCAGAGCGGGGAGTGTCTGCAAACAGAGATCAGTGCCAGTGTCAGAGGCAGCAGCAGCAGCGCATGTGCAGAGCCTGCGCAGAGCGGGGAGTGTCTGCAGACAGAGATCAGTGCCAGAGGCAGCAGCAGCAGCGCCTGCGCAGAGCTGGGAGTGTCTGCAAACAGAGATCAGTGCCAGAGGCAACAGCAGCAGCTGAGCATGTGCAGAGCCTGCAGAGCTGGGAGTGTCTGCAGACAGAGATCAGTGCCAGAGGCAGCAGCAGCAGAGCATGTGCAGAGCCTGCGCAGAGCTGGGGGTGTCTGCAGACAGAGATCAGTGCCAGAGGCAGCAGCAGCAGCGCATGTGCAGAGCCTGCAGAGCTGGGAGTGTCTGCAAACTGAGATCAGTGTCAGAGGCAGCAGCAGCTGAGCATGTGCAGAGCCTGCAGAGCTGGGAGTGTCTGCAAACAGAGATCAGTGCCAGAGGCAGCAGCAGCAGCTGAGCATGTGCAGAGCCTGCAGAGCTGGGAGTGTCTGCAGACAGAGATCAGTGCCAGAGGCAGCAGCAGCAGCTGAGCATGTGCAGAGCCTGCGCAGAGCTGGAAGTGTCTGCAAACAGAGATCAGTGCCAGGGGCAGCAGCAGCTGAGCATGTGCAGAGCCTGCGCAGGAGGGAGTGTCTGCAAACAGAGATCAGTGCCAGAGGCAGCAGCTGAGCATGTGCAGAGCCTGCGCAGAGCTGGGAGTGTCTGCAAACAGAGATCAGTGCCAGAGGCAGCAGCTGAGCATGTGCAGAGCCTGCGCAGAGCTGGGAGTGTCTGCAAACAGAGATCAGTGCCAGAGGCAGCAGCAGCAGCGCATGTGCAGAGCCTGCGCAGAGCTGGGGGTGTCTGCAAACAGAGATCAGTGCCAGAGGCAGCAGCTGAGCATGTGCAGAGCCTGCGCAGAGCTGGGGGTGTCTGCAAACAGAGATCAGTGCCAGAGGCAGCAGCAGCTGAGCATGTGCAGAGCCTGCGCAGAGCTGGGGGTGTCTGCAAACAGAGATCAGTGCCAGGGGCAGCAGCAGCTGAGCATGTGCAGAGCCTGCGCAGAGCTGGGGGTGTCTGCAAACAGAGATCAGTGCCAGAGGCAGCAGCAGCAGCTGAGCATGTGCAGAGCCTGCGCAGGAGGGAGTGTCTGCAAACAGAGATCAGTGCCAGAGGCAGCAGCTGAGCATGTGCAGAGCCTGCGCAGAGCTGGGGGTGTCTGCAAACAGAGATCAGTGCCAGAGGCAGCAGCTGAGCATGTGCAGAGCCTGCGCAGAGCTGGGGGTGTCTGCAAACAGAGATCAGTGCCAGAGGCAGCAGCAGCTGAGCATGTGCAGAGCCTGCGCAGAGCTGGGGGTGTCTGCAAACAGAGATCAGTGCCAGGGGCAGCAGCAGCTGAGCATGTGCAGAGCCTGCGCAGAGCTGGGAGTGTCTGCAAACAGAGATCAGTGCCAGAGGCAGCAGCAGCAGCGCATGTGCAGAGCCTGCGCAGAGCTGGGAGTGTCTGCAAACAGAGATCAGTGCCAGAGGCAGCAGCAGCAGCGCATGTGCAGAGCCTGCGCAGAGCTGGGAGTGTCTGCAAACAGAGATCAGTGCCAGAGGCAGCAGCTGAGCATGTGCAGAGCCTGCGCAGAGCTGGGAGTGTCTGCAAACAGAGATCAGTGCCAGAGGCAGCAGCAGCAGCTGAGCATGTGCAGAGCCTGCGCAGAGCTGGGGGTGTCTGCAAACAGAGATCAGTGCCAGAGGCAGCAGCAGCTGAGCATGTGCAGAGCCTGCAGAGCAAATAGAGATCAGTGCCAGAGGCAGCAGCTGAGCATGTGCAGAGCATGTGCAGAGCCTGCAGAGCAAATAGAGATCAGTGCCAGAGGCAGCAGCTGAGCATGTGCAGAGCCTGCAGAGCATGTGCAGAGCCTGCAGAGCAAATAGAGATCAGTGCCAGAGGCAGCAGCAGCGCATGTGCAGAGCCTGCAGAGCAAATAGAGATCAGTGCCAGAGGCAGCAGCAGCAGCTGAGCATGTGCAGAGCCTGCGCAGAGCTGGGAGTGTCTGCAAACAGAGATCAGTGTCAGAGGCAGCAGCAGCGCATGTGCAGAGCCTGCGCAGAGCTGGGAGTGTCTGCAAACAGAGATCAGTGCCAGAGGCAGCAGCAGCAGCTGAGCATGTGCAGAGCTGGGGGTGTCTGTGACCCGCAGCCTCGCACTGCAAACCTCGGGCTCCGGGAGTCATTAAGAATCATTGGGGCTCCTGCACCAATATAATACTTTACTGCCATTTGGTAAAGAAGTGTTGTGGGCATATACATGTACAGCAAATATACATAGGTACAAATACATATTGGCTTCTTTAGGTTGCATATAACTATTTAGTACAGCACATTGTATATTGACCTGACATTATATATATATATATATATATATATATATATATATATATATATATATCTTTAATTTTTTGTTGCTAGGATATATGATACACTGTAACCTAATTTATAAGTGTAGCCAGGGTCCCTACGGTCCCCCTGACTCCCGGTTCTCTCTCCCTTACCTCCAGTTGTTGCGGGGGCGAGCGCGTCGCCGGGGGCTCCCTGTGGCAGCTGCGGCTGGACGCCGCCATGTTTAATGTGTCCGTGCATGCGCGGAGGGTCGCGCATGCGCAGAGGCGATCCGGAGGCCATCTTGCGGTTGGTGCAAGGTTCGCGCATGCGCAGGAGGTGGTTGGAGTCGCAGCGGCCATTACAGTTAGTGCAGGGGCTTTGGAGGTTGCGCAGGCGCAGGTAGGTCTAGTGGTGGCGTTCTGCTCCTCTTCTAAGCGCGCTCTCTCTGCCCTTACGGCTGCCTCTTTCTGACTATATTCAGCCCTAGCACGTGCAGCCTCCGTGGTGGCTCGCGCCTTGGTAGTGTTTGCGCTCACGCTAGACGCATTAGATTGCACTGATTTAGCTGACCTTGATGAGTGCCTGGATGTGCTGGAGCGCTGCGATGCGGTCTCCAGGAGGAGCGCCTTTCTCTCACTTTGCGCTTCCGTGATGGCGGTCTGCACAATGCCGTCACGTTCCAGATCAATCGTTTTTTGCAGGTCGCGTTCCCGCGTGCTGTCTTCCGAGTTAGTCCTTGTCAGATAGGTGACATATGCCTGTGACAGCGCTATGTAACGTCGGTGGCATGACTTCATCTGAGTGATCGCTACTGACCTATTAATCTGCCTATGCAATCAGTAGAGACGAACATATGCCGTTCTCTACTACTGATTCCATAGGCGGATTAAAAGGTCAGTAGATTACCATTGACCTGTTCACAATGAGTTATACAACCCTCCCCAATACAGTGGTAACATTTTGGTGTATCTAGTGCATCAGACTGTTCATTACTATATATGAGCAGGCTCTGATTTTTTAGTTAAAATCATTATTATACCATTACACCAACCCAACTGTGGGTAAATAATTCTGCTATGAGTAGGTTCTAGAGGGGAGCTAACCCCATAACACTACAGGGGATACTTGCATAGACTCAGGAGCCATATTCTCCGCTAATGCATATTTAAATCAGAAGCTTTAACGGGGTGGTTTATTTATTTGGGGCAGGTCATGGACCTGTATACCTGATCCCTTATATAAATATTTGTAATTAATAATAAAAGGGTTTTACTTGCACTATACCCATTTCACATTCTCACACCACGAGTGCATTCGGTAGGGCACCTTTCTATGTATATTATTTCATGTTTGCTCTGGGCCCTACATTGCACCTTGGTGTATCCTATTCTTTTTCTATCTCAAAGGCTGATGCGGACATCCTTTTCCCATTTTACCCCAATCCCGTCTATGCGACCAAACTAACTTGTCAGCAGACAAAGGAGAGGTCGGCAGACCCATTCTCAGCTGGGAGATTTGGGAGGTTGCTATAGCAACCAACACTGGCTAAGTTGAAAGTAACTAAATGTACGTAACAGTTTCCACATACACTGGGAGTTACAGAAGCAGGGAAAGCATACAACTAAAAATGTACAGAACTGGCAGTCAGAGCTGCAAAGGGGGGGCAGAAAAATATGTAATCCTGTTCCAGGACAGAAGCGCTACTGTATGTACATTAATGGCGCTACAGTATATAAATAAAGACACACATACTGTACATACCTTAGCAAACTAGACACCCTCTGCAATTCAATATGCCGCTTTGTCCTCCAATGTAACAGCGCACATCACTGCGAAATGCTCAAAGAACTAGATCTAGAAGTAGAATCTCGCGGGCGCGCGTTGTAGCTGAGTTACCGGGGCCTAAGACATGTGAATGTGCTCTCAAGTGATCTTTTTATTTGCTATATGCAATACGGTGGAGGTTTCTTGTTGCCTTTTTCACCCACCATAGCTTACACACATAGTGTACACACAGACGCACACACACAGACACACGCACACACACCTTTGCCTGAGCAGGAAAATCTGCCCCTTTTATTAGACTAACTGTAGGCAACTAGCATGTTTTGTTTTAACAGCAGTGCTAATTTTGCAGGGGAACCTAAAGGATTCACTTTATTTAGAAAAAGATTCACTTTTTTATTTAGAAAAAACTATATACTGTGACTAAGAAATGATTGAAAATGAAGCTGGAATAATGTATGGGACAGGACCCGTCCGATTTCTGCAGCAGTTCCTTATTTAAATCTGGATTCTTTTTTGCTGTTTACATATAAATTGCGTTTGTAATTGATTCCCGTACTTCTCTTTCCCTACAAAGACACCGCAGAGTACAAATATTTGGGATACCTTTGTGATCTCCACGATAACCAGATACTTTGCAGTTCTTTTGTGATAAGATTATTCTTAAACCTTTCTGTGGGCGGCCTGTGAACTCCCTTTCCCTTTGTTCATGTCTATGAACTACTGTAATTACGTTGCCAATGACTAAACAGATAAAGGGGAGGTACCATAATTACCAGATACATTTAGAAATATATGTATTTTTTAACAAGGACACAATGTGTACACTTTCATTCTGCGAGTGGGGGCTGAATATTTCCAAGACAAACATTGATAAAATGTAAAAAAAAAATAAAAAAATGTTTGCACACTGTGGACTTGCTGTAGGATCACAGGGCGTTAGTGTCAGTGAAGGGGTTAAATTTGGGTAGAAACCCAATAGGATGTCCCAGCTCTCACTGACTTACCTGCGCCCTGCATCTAGTCTCCAGCATTTGTTTGGGTGCTGTGTCTATCCCTTCTGTTTTTAAATCTGGGTGATTGACGCCTTGTTTCTGCTCCGATCTGACACCCATAAGTACATTTAAACCTGACACTTATAAGAACATTCAAAGTATTTTAGGGTTCGGTTATAAACACAATGTGCTGACACACGGGAGGGGTGCCATTTATTTTGACTGCTCCCTTTTGTACCATCAATGTATGTACAACAATAGTTTGCACTGGCAGAGCCCTTCTCTCTTTCCCTCCTCGTATCTTCATTGGCTTTCTGAGACGGCCGGATAAAGGTAGAGCGAAATATTTGCTTTATGTATGGTTACATTTATTTAAGGAAGCCAAAGGATTTACAAGGTGATGGTTTTTCTGGTCATTTACATTGGATTTCCCCCTTTTAAATACAGTTTTCTAAGTTATCATTAGTAGTTATTATTAGATGGAGATCGAAAATCCTCCCCCCAAGTAACCACCTCCTAGGTCTGTCTGGCAGAGACGTGTGCTGGAAAAGAAACCTGATCATCCCTTCATGTGACGGGTTACTTTAGGTTGTCATTGATAGAAGCGTGTATAAGGCGAGACCCACAAACTCGGACTGAAGAGTGAAACTTACTGGCGCAGACAGTTAGGAGCCCGGAAACAAAGGCAAGTGTGAGGATTCAACGTAAGTCCATGCCATGGTTATCAATAAACTAATCAGGAATAAAATGGCAATCTTTTTCCCGTTAATTATAATATATCACCAAACAGCTAGAGAGCCGAGAAACGCGTTGGGCAGGCTGGTTACACTGTGTTTGATACCAATACTGTACGTGGCGCCTGACTAAGTTTACATATCGAGCATTTTTTTTGCACATTGATGTTTTTTGCTGTTATGTACCTTGTTTTGTTTATGTTTCTGTGTTATTTGCACGCACCTTGTGGATTCTCAGAGTACTCGGGCCTCAGCTTGGTGTGTGGCCCCGTTTCCTAGCAACCAGTCACTGAGGTCTTTGGCGCCATTTTTTTTTGTGCTGGCATTCTGGGGGAGGGTATATAACTCGCCAGACTTTTTGGTTCCGTATCTTGACAAGGGTCCAAGAGTGGACCGAAACGTTGATCTTTTTCAACAATAAATGAATATTTCTTTATAGCGAATAAAAATATATATTTGTGGGCACATTCACATGTCTCAGACAGGTCTGCAAACCGACTTTTCATCATTGTCACTTAGCATACAGTGCTTCCACTGCAGCCAGGGAAACTGGGTAATTTCATGTAAATGAGCACACAGCGTCACTTAATACTGATGAGACCCAAATGGTTGAAAAAGCTGTCTGTGAGTAGGGTTACTGGATATGCACTTCTATAGCCCAGGCTGTGCTGAAAAGCTGTGTAATACAGCAGGCATACGTTTATAGGGGTCCATGTAAAAATGGATAAGAAGCAAAAAGGTGACACTGTGTGCTTAGTTGCACATCATTACCCAGAATCCCTGGCTGCAGTGTGAGCACTGTATGCTAAGAGATAATGGGGAAAGGCAGCGTTGTAGACCTGACTGAGATGTATATGTGCTCACACGCGGGGTTTTTATTTGCTGTCACAGTAAAGTGGACTTTTTTTGTCACTTTGTTTTACCCACCAAAATGTACATATACTTGTATGTACACCACTACATAAAGTCTAACTTTTAATATCTGAATTTAAAAAAACTTTTGAGCAAAATAAAATGAGTACTGACTTAATATTTCCCACTTGTTAGACAATGTACAATAATATTGGCTGAATTAGCACTTGGAATGAGCCTTAATGTCTAACACAACACACATCACTGCGAAATGCTCAAAGAACTAGATTGGTCATCACTCGAGTCTAGGCGCAAAGTTCACCTTTCCTGTCTTGCCTTCAAATACTTTCTGGGCAAGCTACCCAGCTACCTGAACAAGCTCCTCACCCCTACCACATGCAGCACCTACTGTATCACCTGAGATCAGACTCCAAAAGACTGTTCATGGTCCCAAGGCTCAACAAAGTATCCGGACGTTCCTCCTTCTCTTACCGTGCACCCCAAAACTGGAACAACCTACCAGAGACTCTCACAGCCTCCACCAGTTTAAATTCTTTCAAATCTAAGGCTGTCTCACATTTTAATCTGGTCTTTAACTGTTTCATACGCCCATAATATATATTTTCTTTAACTGTGCATGCAAAGTCTTGTATATAATGTATACCCTGCTCATTATGTAACTGTATTTGTAACCATGTATTATTTGTCTTAACTCTGTGCCCAGGACATACGTGAAAACGAGAGGTAACTCTCAATGTATTACTTCCTGGTAAAACATTTGATAAATAAATAAATAACTAAATGCCCTGTATGATGGCAGCATGAGTAACTGCCAGTGTATATGGGATTCACAGGTACAGCTGTAAGAAGTGTTGATATAATGCACTTTACTCCTCAGTGAATCATGGGACAGGCACACCACACGGAATGTATACAGATCAAGTAATGTTCTATCACTCTGAGTAATCAGTGATAAGACTCTGTGCCAGTATGGTGCCAACAAGCTAGGTTAGGCAGTGTTGCAGGGTACATGCAACCACACGTGGGTTTCTGAAATGGCTTATTTATTTCACCAGCAAAAACATGGAACAAAAATAACAGCTTTTCTTCAGCTTCTATAAATTAACGCAATATAAGTCCTGAGCGGGGCTTTGCCCCTCCTGTTCAAAGTCCAGAGAAACAATTCAGCAATAAACAAAAATGTCACAAAAAAACAGACATTACTGTAAATCAAGCTGTTCTCCCTCCAGAGTTTCAGTGTCTCTCCATGGTTCAGACAGCCCAGCATGTGTCAGCAGCCTCGGTTTTTAAAGCCCCTTAACGATGCAGCTGGGACCTGCCCATTAACGAGACCTTCCCAGCTGAATGTTAACCCTGTCACTGCTGCACTGCAGACCTAAACATAGGTCTGCCAGGCATAGAGCTGGTGTCTTATATTCACTGTTACAGGCAGCCTCATTAGTATAGTGTCAGGCTAATAGACAGTGGTTGTCATAGTATGCAAATGACATAAGTGTATCTGGTTAGAAGCTACAAAGTATCATAAAGTAATTCTGCAACGCTCTACTCGAGCTCCCAGTAATGCCGCTAGGGCCTTAGTGCAGACCGCTCCCCCCTGCTATCGGCAAGGACAAGGAGCGATACTTGGCAGCCAGCGATCGATAGGCGAGGTGAGTATGAATACTCCCGCTAGCCGGGATACACGCTGGCTGCCAATGTTAACGGAGACCCGCTGTGTACTGCGATCGCGGAATAAAGTCATGTGACCGCACGGTCACGGAGTACAGTTGCAAGCTGCCGATAACCGGTAACCCTAATGCCTGAAAACTAGACTGACCAGTATAAGTGAACTGGTTCCCTACAGTACAGAAATAAGTGGTGACGTACTCCAATTAAAAATGAAACGTCCCCGACGTGCGTTTCACTCCTGGGAAGGAGCTTCGTCAGGGGAAGTAAGCGCAGGTCCCACAGGTGCACTTTAAATACCCTAGCGTAGTCATGGCAACCTACAAATGCTCGGTACAGAGCCAGCATTACCATTTCGCGACAGCGCCATCTATTGGTGGACATACAGATTGCAGAAACTGCACCTGGACCATAGAAAATCTAATTGGTACAAATTAATGAAGCAACCATCCAAAAATATATTCATGTGGATATAGTGTAATTAACGCGTTGGGCAGTTTTAAGAGTGTGATCGCATTGGAGCAGAGCACTGCAGGATCATTTCCAGATATACGAGCAGGAGAAGGGCGTTTCGGCTATTTGTCCCGCCCCCAGTGATGTGTTTCCGGTAACAGAGCGGCAGTCGGCACCAGGAGAAGCAGAGAACAACCAGCGGTTACGCGCATCCAGACGCAGAACGTAGGAAGTGATCGGAGTTTCCCCTGATTGCCACGAGCCCATCAGTAGCTGCTACCGGATTCTAACCACCTTACACCCCTGCTTGTATTCAGTTTACGTCTTCTTCACACATGTAAATCCCTGCTGTGGAGCCTGAAGTCACAAATTGGACTCTCCTCTATTGGACATTGTCGCAATTCTTGGACTCCATATTTGTTCTTATATTGGACTCTAAGGCGCCGGTTTGTATTGTTGTTTTTTGTAATTAAATAAATGTTATCGTGGATGTATAGAGCCATGAGTTGGCACCGCCAGCACAGCTGAGAACGAGAATTGTATCCATAGAACACAACTTAAAGATCGTTATATACATAGTTAATGTAAATAATCTGAAATGTTATGATAAAATAATAGACAGATTGCAGAGGTACCCAGACACCAACTTACAGCAGGACAATGTCGATATTCCTCCTGTTTATATGGTACTAGCTGAGAGACCCGGCGTTGCCCGGGATGTAAATGCGTAATAGGTAGTATTATTTATAAATTGTGGAACAATAGGTGAGTATTTGTTGTAAAGGTTGGATA
The DNA here is from genome assembly GCF_040206685.1 of Ascaphus truei. NCBI lineage: Eukaryota > Metazoa > Chordata > Amphibia > Anura > Ascaphidae > Ascaphus > Ascaphus truei. The sequence continues at coordinate 9,036,937 of NC_134483.1, forward strand.
ATAATATTGAAAAGAAAGATGGAAGAAAATGTAATACGATGTTGTATAAAAATGGTTTATTGTAACCACACCACAGTACAATGTATATTTTGGTGCCATAAGTGATGTAAAAATGTGAGGCGTGTGTCCTGCTAGGGTGTGAGGCGGCGGGTGGCGCGTGGGTTGTGAGTGCTGTCTGCGAGTGGGGGTCCTGCTAGGGTGTGAGGCGGCGGGTGGTGCGTGGGTTGTGAGTGCTGTCTGTGAGTGGGGGTCCTGCTAGGGTGTGAGGCGGCGGGTGGCGCGTGGGTTGTGAGTGCTGTCTGTGAGTGGGGGTCCTGCTAGGGTGTGAGGCGGCGGGTGGCGCGTGGGTTGTGAGTGCTGTCTGTGCGTGGGGGTCCTGCTAGGGTGTGAGGCGGTGGGACAGTGATGTCGGTGCGTAGGGGCGGGAGGAAGCAGGTGTGTGTGGCGGCAGGTATGTGTCGAGTGTGGCGGGTGTCTGTTGAGTGCGTGCAGCGGCTGTGAGGCAGTGGGTGAAAGGCAGAGGCGGCCGGAGTAAGGGCGGGTGAAAGGCAGAGGCGGGGGTGGGGAGGCGGTAAGGCGGGCAGGAAGGCGAAGGGCGGCGGAAAGGGGAGGAGGGGGTGGTGGAGGGGGGCAAGGGGTGGAGGAGGGGGGCAAGGGGTGGAGGAGGGGGGAAGGGTTAGAGGAGGGGGGAAGGGTTAGAGGAGGGGGGAAGGGTTAGAGGAGGGGGGAAGGGTTAGAGGAGCGGGGGGGGAAGGGTTAGAGGAGCGGGGGTGGGAAGGGTTAGAGGAGCGGGGGGGGGGGGAAGGGTTAGAGGAGGGTGGGAAGGGGTGGGAGGGGAGGGGGGTGGAGGGGAGGGGGGTGCAGGGGTGGAGGGGAGGGGAGGGGGGGGTGGAGGGGAGCGGAGGGGGGGGTGGAGGGGAGCGGAGGGGGGG